>NC_057804.1:95267262-95277466 GCF_018294505.1 Triticum aestivum
AGGTCGGTGCGGTGGTCTCGGGCCGCTCGAGCACACGGGGCTCGGCTAGCTCGATGAAGTGGACGGCGGCGAAGCTCCTGGACACGGCGGCACGGCGTGGGGTTGACGGAGGGCGTGGCTACGGCGAGGGGGTGGCGGCGATGGCGTCGGCCATGGCGTGGGAGAGCGAGGGAGAGGAGCTGGAGAGGAGAGGGGGTGTCTGGGGGGTTCGGGGGAGAGAGGGAGGCCGATTCACGGCGTTAGCCGGGCGAGGGAGGCGGCGAGGCGGCGAGCAGGTGCGTGGCACCCATGCGGAGCTCGCCGTCGAGCACCTGCCTGCCTGCCTGGCCGGCAAGCAGCTCGTTGGCGCGGTGCTGGGCTGGGCCGGCAGGTGGGCCGGGTGCTGGGCGACAGGTAAGCCTTTTCCATTTCTTTCTGTTTCTGTTTTCTTTTTTAATACTTCTGCAACTTTGTTGAATTAAATAAAATACTTAGGCAACTCCAAAAATCACCAAACTACTCCTGGTCCAAAGTTGGATTATTTCCAACATGAAACATTTTAGTTTGGAGTTATTTGAGCATTTAAATATTTTATATAATTTTAAATGCCCAAATTCAAATACTTATGATTTAATTCAAAAACCCTAGGATGGCCTAGGAAAATGTGCACCACTTTTGGCAGAGGTTCTGAACCAAGACAAAAATGATGGGCATTTTAGAAGGGCATTTCAGGTTCATTGAAAAAGTTTTTAGTAAACCCTAGTTGGTTTCAGAGGGGACTGGGGGTTCTGTCATCCCCATTTCAGGTTTCTGATGAAAGAGTAAACATGATGCAACACTCTAATGCATGGCTAACTAGGATGTGACAACTCACCCCCACTCAAAAGAATCTCGTCCCGAGATTTGGGTTCCTCCGGAAAGAAGGCGGGATACTCAAGTCGAAAACGATCCTCCCTTTCCCAAGTTGCTTCATCCTCAGAATGGTGCGACCATTGAACTTTGAGAAACTTGATATTATGACGTCGAGTGGTACGCTCGGCCTGATCGAGGATACGAATGGGGTACTCTCGATATGTAAGATTATCCTGGAGATCAAGCGTCTCGTAGTCCACTCCACGGATAGGATCCGAGAAGCAACGCCTGAGTTGAGAAACGTGGAAGACATCGTGGACTCTGGAGAGGTGCGGAGGTAGTTCCAACTGGTAGGCAACTTCTCCTCGTTTAGCGAGAATGCGAAAAGGTCCAATGTAACAAGGAGCCAATTTGCCTTTGATACCGAAACGATGGGTTCCCTTCAGAGGGGTAACCCGAAGATAAGCCTTCTCGTCAACCTCGAAAGTCATAGCCTTATGTTTTCGGTCATATTGACTCTTTTGACGAGATTGGGCTGTTTTCAACTTTTCGGAACGATGCGAACTTGCTCTTCTGCTTCCTGAATCATATCCGGGCCAAAGAATTGTCTTTCCCCGGTCTCTGACCAGTTAAGGGGTGTTCGACACCGTCGTCCATAGAGAACTTCAAAAGGGGCTTTACCCAAGCTAGATTGATAGCTGTTGTTGTAAGCGAATTCGGCAAATGGAAGGCACTTCTCCCAATCCATTCCGAATGAGATAACAGAGGCTCGAAGCATGTCTTCTAGAATCTGGTTGACGCGTTCCACTTGAGCACTCGACTGAGGGTGGAAAGCGGTGCTAAAGGAGAGACGGGTTCCCATAGCATTTTGGAAACTTTCACAAAATCGAGAGGTGAAAAGACTTCCTCGATCCGAGTTAATTTCCAAAGGAACACCATGGAGAGACACTATCCGGGAGATGTATAAGTCTGCCAATTGACTAGCGGTTATACTCTCACGAACAGGTAGGAAATGGGCTACTTTGGAAAGACGATCGACAACGACGAAGATAGCATCATTCCCTCTCTTGGTCCTGGGAAAACCGGTAATGAAATTCATACCAATTTTATCCCATTTCCATTCAGGAATAGCTAAGGGTTGAAGGGTGCCAGCAGGCCGTGGATGCTCTGCTTTTACACGACGACAGACATCGCAATTAGCAATATACTGAGCAATTTCTCTCTTCATCCTAGTCCACCAGAACCTCTGGCGTAGGTCCTGATACATCTTGGTACTACCGAGATGAATGGTGAGAGGAGATTCATGAGCCTCCTTAAGGATCAACTGCCGTAGATGCTGGTTCTTGGGAACCACTAAACGGTTCTCAAAGTATACAACACCATGATCATTTGTGGAGAAACAACTAGCACCTCCGCTAGCAATGTTCTCCTTGATTTTAGATATTCCCTTATCTCGCTTCTGGGCAGCGATGATTTGATCCGTAAGAGTAGGTTTCGCCACCAAGGTGGAAAGAAATCCTTGAGGAACAATGTGAAGGTTAAGCTTCCGAAATTCCTCATGGAGAAGCGGTTGACTTTGTTGTAGCATTAGGTTGTTACAGTAAGATTTACGACTTAGCGCATCAGCCATGACGTTGGCTTTCCCTGGGGTGTAAGTTATTCCTAAGTCGAAATCTGTGATCAACTCAACCCAACGTCTTTGCCTGAGATTCAAATCCGGTTGGGTGAAAATGTACTTCAGACTTTGGTGATCAGTGAATATTTCGCAACGGTTACCGAGGAGGTAATGTCGCCAGGTCTTAAGTGCATAGACTACGGCTGCAAGCTCTAGATCATGAGTAGGATAATTCTCCTCATGTGGGTGCAATTGCCGTGAAGCGTAGGCAATTACGTGTCGATCTTGCATGAGAATGCAACCTAGTCCTTGTCGCGAGGCGTCGCAGTAGATAACAAAGTCCTTGGAGAAGTCTGGCGGTACCAGTACGGGAGCAGAAGTCAGGCGTCTTTTCAGTTCCTGAAAGCTGTGCTCACATTGTGGAGTCCATTCGAACTTCTTATCTTTCTTGAGGAGTTCGGTTAGAGGTTTAGCAACTTTGGAGAAGTTCTCGACAAAGCGACGACAATAGCTTGCTAAGCCCAGAAAACTCCGAACTTGCTTGACCGATTCAGGTGGAGTCCAATTAAGAACGGCTTGAACTCGCTCAGGGTTAACAGCAATACCTTTACCGGATATTACATGACCCAGATAGGTCACTTCTGACAACCAAAATTCACATTTGGAAAACTTGGCATAAAGGCGATGCTCTCGAAGTTTCTTCAACACTAGCCTTAGATGTTCGGCATGTTCTTCCTCATTCTTGGAGTAGATGAGTATATCGTCGAGGTAAACAACGACAAATTTATCCAAATACTCGATGAAGATTGAGTTCATTAACCGAGAAAAGGTGGCTGGAGCGTTGGTTAAACCGAAGGACATCACGGTGTACTCGTATTGGCCATAACGAGTAACAAAGGCCGTTTTAGGAATGTCCCCGTTTCTGATTTTGATTTGATGGTAGCCCAACCTCAAATCCATCTTGGAGAAGACTGAGGATCCAGCGAGCTGATCATACAGGTCGTTGATCCTGGGGAGCGGATATTTGTTCTTGATTGTGACCAAATTGACAGGTCGGTAATCTACAACCATCCGGTCCGTACCATCCTTCTTCTTGACGAAGAGGACGGGGCAAGCCCACGGAGATGAACTAGGTCGGATGAAACCCTTTTTCATGGACTCATCGAGTTGTTTCTTAAGCTCGGCTAGTTCTAGTGGTGCCATCTTATAGGGTCTTCTAGCAATCGGAACGGTTCCTGGAATGAGGTCTATTACGAACTCAACATCCCTGTCAGGTGGAACACCTGGCAATTCCTCTGGGAAGACATCCGGGAAGTCACGGACTACCGGAAAGTCCTCAAGGTCTGGCAAAGGGCTGGCGTTAAGAGAATAAAATTGTCGCTTGGCTAATCGGGTCAAGACATTGACTATCTTGCCCGAAGGGTGAGTGAGTTGAACAGTCCTAGAGAAGCAATCAATTTTGGCATGATGAGCTGACATCCAGTCCATACCCAAAATGATATTAATATCTGAAAATTTGAGAGCTATCAAAGATGCAAGGAAAACAAGTCTATCGACTTGGATTTCATTTCCATAACTTACCCTGGAGGTCTGCCATCTAGAACCGGGAGTAGAAATTTCCATAGTGGATGGCATGTCACAGAATGCGGTGTTATGCAAACAAGCGTAGTTCTCGGATATAAATGAATGAGAGGCTCCTGTATCGAAAAGAACAGATGCCGGGTGGCAATTAACAAGGAGCGTACCGAGAACGACGTTGGGATCTTCTTGAGCTTCTTCGGCAGAGATACAGTTGACATGGCCACGTGAGGCGGTGGCCGGCTTGGCGTGGAACACTTTCCCTGTCGGCTTGCCACGGCCAACAGCTTTAGCAGATTGGTTGGGGTTGGTCTGGGGACACTCACGCATATAGTGGCCAGATTCCCCACACTTGAAACAAGTCACGGAACTGGTACGTGGAGGAGCATTGTTGGTTGGACCCCCATAGGGCTTGGCTGGAGCAGACTGTTGAACAGGGCGAGGCGCCTGGAAAGATGGCCTCGGTGTGAATCTGGGTGGCAGGGCGGTGTTGGGCACCCACACGCGGCGCTTCTGAGGACCAGCACCGGATGAGGAACCCATGTCACGGCCATGCTTGCGTGTTGCGTCATAATCAGTCTGACCAGTTTCAGCACTGATGGCCTTGTTAACAAGCTTCTGAAAAGATGTGCACTCATGCAGACGGAGGTCGCGGCGAAGCTCAGGACTAAGTCCCTTACGGAACCTTGCTTGCTTCTTGGCATCAGTAGAAACTTCCTCAGTTGCATATCATGCGAGGTTACCAAACTCCCTGCTGTAAGCATCCACAGAGAGTCGGCCTTGGGTGAAATTGCAAAATTCCTCACGTTTACGGTCCATGAGACCCTCCGGAATGTGATGTTCACGGAAAGCCTCGCTGAATTCAGCCCAAGTGGTGACATGGCCCGCTGGGCGCATAGCTCCATAATTCTCCCACCATAGACTGGCGGGGCCTTCAAGATGATATGCAGCAAAGGTGACCTTGTCAGCCTCAGCCACCAGCGCGGAACGCAGCTTGTGGGAGATACTGCGAAGCCAGTCATCAGCGTCGAGAGGCTCGACGGAGTGGTGGAACGTGGGTGGATGTAATTTGATAAAATCACTGAGTGACACCATGTTAGTCCTCTGATGGTGTGATGTGTTCTGTTCAATACGCTCCAACAAACGGTTGGTCTCCCGCTTGTTTCTCTCAGCTTCCATCATAACCTCGGCTAGGGAAGGAGGATGAGGCAGATTTGCATCCCTGACTTCACTGCCTTCGGCCTGCTCTTGAGGAGCAGGGTTAGTGCGCGTGTTGACCATCCTAGGTAAACAAGACAATGATTTAGTCAGAATGATAAAATTCCGACATAGGATACAAAATGTAAGGAATAACTCGAAATGCAAGATGATCATCCATATGACATGGTAGATACAGAAACTGCTTCTTTATTCCATCGTCATACACACCATACATGGTTTAGTACAAGACCAAACAAGGTACTATTACGGTGAAAAGAGGATTACATCTCATCGGAGGCATCCCAAGCTCCTATACATTATTTTTCTACACCTCCGGAAAGAGTACAAACTAGGTCATATCCCACAAGTCATGCGGGACGATAGACGACACAGATAGTGCGAACTAGTGATACTACCACTAACTCAGACCGATCCGTAGTAGTCCTCGTAGAAGTCACCTCCATAGCCTGGAAGCTCAACATGATCATCCGGAAACAGACGATCTCGCGGAGCTTGTGGACCATAGGGACTAGGATGAGGTCTTGGACCAACAGACGGTGGCCTGCGGGGACCGCGAGGTGGGGTGATGCCTCCTACATCACGCCAACCCATCACGTCTGGCAGAGCAGATCTCACAGGATAGAGATCGCGCATATCCGAATATCCGGCTTGCACCGCCGGTGCAAACCGAGTCAATGTGGCCCAGTGGTCAGCACGGGTATTGAAGAGCTCTAACCTCAAGGCCCGATTTTCACGGTCCTTATCCTCGAGCATCTCAGCAGTAGTGCGAGTCCGTGAATCCTCCTGGGTGGGGTCAGCATAGATAGCCTGAAGATACCCTTGTGCTCCCGGAAGTGATCCTGGCATATACCGGAAATCAGAGTCCCGAAATAGACCAGATCTGACCCGCATGATGGTCATCATAGAGTAGGCGGCGTCCTGCACAGCCATCTCAATAGTAACCCCGAGTCCATAGGAGCAGTGAAGGGGCTCGGTGGACCCAGGATAAGATGGAAATATCCTGACGGTGCAGAGATACTGGCTTTGATTAAAGTCTTGGAATTGCTCTTCGACCGTGTACTCAGGATACCAACGGTATCCAGCCTCAGTCATTACCCTGACCAACATGGCAGTATGGCCGGGTACATCTAGGCATCGAGTCAGGCGAACCACTTGATTGAGGTCGCGAGTGGCCATCTGAAAGCACAATCATAATGCAAAGGCATTAGAATTTCTAGCAAAATTTCGGCAGCATAACAGCTGTAAATGCTCAAGAAGGATTTTGAGACATTTGACAAAGGATTACATACACACTCAACATCATCATATCAAGTTCTGAGTCCATCCTAGCAACATAATGTGGTAGTAGAATTGAACTAGGCTTGTATCCATCAAACTTATAAGGTACTACTGATTAGTAACACGTGATCCTGATAGAGAGAATAGATCCTAATTCCTTAACCCCCGGTGGAAGAATAGGCTGACTCAGATCAGAATGTTATAAGATAAAGGAGTAAAAAGAGCCTTACGTTCCAACCCACAAACAATTCCCCTACATAAAACTAAAGAATTTCTAGACTCAACATCGACCAGTTTGGCTTGGAGAACCTACAGGCAGTCCGGCTCTGATGCCAACGCTGTCAGGACCCCGACTCGATGTCACATCGATCTAGCTGGTAACACCTCATATCACTTTGCGGCCTCACGCACGGTATCCCCACGGGTGTCGCCTTACCTTTGCCCGGGACCGTTTGCGCCTTTTGGCTCACGTATATGATAGTGTCGCTAGCATCCATATGATAAGGAGCCCGGGCTGACATGACTAGTCGTAAACCCAAAGTGGCACAGACTTACAGGGACAGGCATCCATGACCCAGCTTCGAACGTGTCGGTCATCAGCAAGTGGGTCCGGGCTGTAGCACTGGGCTAGCAGGACTCCGGTAAACCGGGCTGTAGCGGGCTAACAGGACTCCGGTACTCAATGCATGACATTTCCCCGAAGGGACAGACACCGGAACGAAGAAGGACACATGCCGGCCAGCCTAAGTGTTCCAGAGTAGTAGCAAGCTACCATGGCTCAGCGGTAACACTAGGAGACATTTCCCGGTAAGAGAGGCTACTAAAGATAAACAACTAGATAGTCAGATCCCACACATACCAAGCATTTCAATCATACACACAATATGCTCGATATGTGCAAATACAACAAGGCATCACAACATGACTCTACGACACAAGTACTTTATTTAAGGCTCAGAGAGCCATACATAACATACACAAAGGTACGGGTCTCACGACCCAGCATTCAAGTCATATAGTCATACAAACCAGCAGTGGAAGTAACTTGTCTGAGTACAGACAACTAGAAAGATAAAAGAGGCTTGGAAAGCCTAGCTATACTATGTGGTCCTTCACAAGCTCAGGATCACCACCTGGGCCTTTAGCCTACTCATTGATGTCAACGTCTACGTAGAACCCATCAGAAGGGGTTGCAGCGTCTTCTGTAAAAATGTAAATTATAGCAACATGAGTACAAAGGTACTCAGCAAGACTTACATCAGATCCTACATACATGCATATTATCAAGAAGGGTTGGTGGAGTTATTGCAGCAAGCCAGCTTTGACTCTTGGCTAGGCTAACCTACGAGACTCCAACTTGAAATGGTTTTTCGCACACGAGTCCACTAATCACCAATTCAATACACTACCGAGGATCCACCTCCGTCTTCCTACGGAAGAGCCATCCTCGGCACTCACACTTATCTTGAGGCTTTTAGTAGTTTCCATTTACTTGTCTATGAACTGTATAGGCAACCAAGTAGTCCTTTACCGCGGACGCGGCTATTCGAATAGATTATGATAACCCTGCAGGGGTGTACTTCTTCATACATGTTTCCACCACTTAGCGTCTGCACACGACATGTGCTCGGCAGACTTCAAGCGAAAGCCGACGTGGGTGTAGACCACGACCTACCTAAACACCTAAGCCTCTAGTCCAGGTTTATCGCCTATCCAGGTTCCATCCGCAGGGAGTCCGGCCGAGGTTTCCCATACGGCCCCGAATGATGTGAACAGGGTTCCCGAAATACCTAACGGGTATTCGGTACACCCGGCCATGTACCTACCGCATCACAGCCCACCCCTACGGTCAGCGCTGTCCGCGGCCTCCAGTAGGCTACAAACACCAGAAACTACTTGCAACTCCTGGACAGAGAGCTAGGGTGAATAAGAAGTCGAGCGGGGTCATATTTCAGGGCCCAATGCATGGTAGTAGCTGTATCTTAAATCACACATACAGATCTCAGTGCTTAAGGTCGGCTTCAATGAAACAACCCACCATGTACTCCTACATGGCCTCTCATCGATACCTTTACCAAATCGTGTTCACCACACCACTCTCATTACCGACATAATCATTTCACTCTAGCCCATCACCCAGATGAACCAGACCTGACACGACTCTAAGCATAGCAGGCATAGCAAGGTAGGAACAACACATACATATGGCTCAATCAACTCCTACACATGCTAGTGGGTTTCATCTAGTTACTGTGGCAATGACAGGTGATGCAGAGGAAGTGGGTTCAACTACCGTAGCACACAGCAGTTTGAAACGCGTTGTCTTAATGCAGTAAAAGAGAGCAGGAGCGAGAACATGGGATTGTATCGATATGATCAAATGGTTGGTTGCTTGCCTGATGGTTCGATGCACTGATACGGTTCTTCGTTAGGGTAATCACGGTACTCCTCGGGGGCAGATCCTGCCGCAAGAACACCGATACACAACCATCACCAAACAATGTGCAACAATATGATGCATGCATGAAACATAGCAATATGAGTGTGTTAGGCTAATGCAACTAAGACCAGAAGGGTTTGCATCAATTTGAATCAAAGATTCAAATTTCAAACTCAAACATGGCCTTTTAAAATGCTTTTCCTTGTTCTGCATTAAACATCAAGTTAACTTGTTTAATCATGCATGAAAATAGTACAGATGGATAGATTGGATTTTTCTGATCATTTTTCATATATAATTTGTCTGATTTGGAGTTACAGAATAAAAGTTATGAATTTTTGAAGTTTAAATTATATTCTGGAATTTCCTATATTAGAATAATTCCAGAAAAACAATTATTGCGTCAGCCTGACGTCAGTGTGACGTCAGTAGGTCAACGGAACACGTCCGGGTCAAACCTGACAGTGGGTCCCGCATGTCAGGGTGATTAAATTAATTAAAGTTTAATTAAGACTAAACCTGTTTAGTTAATAGGGCTGGGCCCCACCTGTCATTGACTCAGGGGAGTCAACTAGGGCCCACCCGTGGTCAAACCCGGGTCGGCTGCACCGGTGTTTAGCCGCCGGCGAGCCCGACGCGGCGGCGGAAGTGATTTTTGCCGTTCCGGCAACCAAACGAGCCGCGGAGGGCACCAGAGCGGAGCTGAGGTCGAGCCGCAACTCTTGGTGGAGTCCGTTGGGGTCGGGGTGGCCGGAGTTGGCGCCGGCGACGACTTTGGCGGCCACCGGAGTTCGGCCAAAGTCGAACTTGTCACTAGGGGGATCGGTGAGGTGCGGGGAGTGCACGGTTGGGCCTAACGCAGCGTGGTGAGTGCGTTGGACACCGCGGGTTGACCGGAGGATGGCCGGAAGCACGTCGGCGACGAGATCCGCGGCGGTGCGTGCGTGTGATCTTCGTGCGGTGGCTACACAGCTCGGGAATGAGAGAGAGAGGGTCGGAGGGGTAGCTAGGCTCACAGCGCTCCCGTAGAGCCCACCGGCGGGGTCGGGGACGAGCTGAGGCGGCGACGGCGTTGAAGGGGATCTCCGGCGACGGCGAGCTCGGGCGAGGTCGGTGCGGTGGTCTCGGGCCGCTCGAGCACACGGGGCTCGGCTAGCTCGATGAAGTGGACGGCGGCGAAGCTCCTGGACACGTCGGCACGGCGTGGGGTTGACGGAGGGCGTGGCTACGGCGAGGGGGTG
>NC_057804.1:96796270-96866801 GCF_018294505.1 Triticum aestivum
AAGGATTCTGCCGAGGCTCGTCGTCTTCTAATCCTCATCTGACACTGCGTGGTCCTTGTCTGCACAAAGTTCTGCATGCCATCATGAAGGCGCCTCCCGAGCCTTGGCCCAACATGATTGGTTGGTGATGTTGGGGCCCTTGAGGTTCCCAGGGTGGCGCGCTTTGCTGGTGCAGGACTGGGCAAGTTGCCCCGGCAAGGCTCCTACTGGAGCCGCGGAGGCTTCCCTGACAAGGATCTTGCCAGGGAGAACCACCTTGCCCTCTTGGCCTTCTGGTCTTGGCGTGGCTTCTGACAGTTCTGCAGCTTTAACTCCTCCCTCTGCCTTGCTTAGTGTGGTCGTGGGCGCGGCTCTGACTGCCCGTGCACTTAGTAAGGGGTACAAAGTAGTGCCCCTGCTTTAGTACACCGATAGGAGCCCCCAGGCCTGGGCCACACATAAGCGCGACACGTTGTTGGGCTAGGCCCAAAATGGTGCGTGGGCAGGCGGGGCGATTTTTACTGCAGTAATGTTTCGGTCCGCTGCGCTTCCCCACGACCCCTGTTAAATGCGTGACGTGGGGATCGTGTGCGGGGTTGACCGAAGCATGCTTGCGTCACCCCGCAGTGAGATAGTGAAGGGGAGGCCTGCATGTCCTTTGGAAACCACAGGGCCATCACCCCACGTCTCCCACTCCGTCTGCCCCTTGCGCCATGTACGCCGCATGCACGGCGCGGGGTGGGCGATTGGCATATGGAATATGGGAAGGCGTGCGTGCATGGGTTGATGCCCATGCACCCTCAATTGGGTGTGAAGGGTGGTCGATGGCCCCGCCCGCTGCTACTTTAAGGGGCCGGATTGGTTGAGAGAGGCAGCCTGTCAGGACCCCGATCCTAAGTCACACCGATCTAGCATGTAACACATCATATCACTTTGCGGCCTCACGCACGGTATTCCCACGGGTGCCACCTTACCTGGCCCGGGACCGTTTGCGCCTTTTGGCTCACGTATATGATAGTGCCGCTAGCATCCATATGACAAAGAACCCGGGCTGACATGCCTAGTCGTGAACCCAAAGTGGCACAAACTTACAGGGACAGGCATCCATGACCCAACATCGAACGTGTCGGTCATCAGCGAGTGAATCCAGGCTGTAGCACTGGGTTAGCAGGACTCTGGTGAACCGGGCTGTAGCAGGCTAACAGGACTCCGGTATTCATCGCGTGACATTTCCCCGAAGGGATAGACACAGGAACGAAGAAGGACACATGCCGACCAGCCTAAGTGTTCCGGAGCAGTAGCAAGCTACCAAGGCTCAGTGGAAGCACTAGGAGACATTTCCCGGTAAGAGAGGCTACTAAGGATAAACAACTAGATAGTCAGATCCCACACATACCAAGCATTTCAATAACATACACACAATATGCTCGATATGTGCAAATACAACATGGCATCAAAACATGACTCTACAACTCAAGTATTTTATTCAATAGGCTCTGAGGAGCGAGACATTACAAACATGGGTCTCATGACCCAACATTCAGAGCATACAAGTCAAAGCACAAGCGGAAGCTTAACATGTCTGAGTACATACATCTATAAATGAAAAAGGCTGAGAAGCCTGACTATCTACAAGATCCTGCCGAGGGCACAAGATCGTAGCTGAGGTAACAAGCTAAACGTCGAAGTCCAAGCGGAACTACTAGTGAGACTGAAGTCTCTCTGCAAAAAACATAAAATAGGCAAACGTGAGTACAAATGTACCCAGCAAGACTTACATGAGAACTAATTACATATGCATCATTATCAACAAAGGGGATGGTGGGGTTTAATTGCAGCAAGCCAGCTTTGAGTCGGTGGCTATCCTGAACTACGACTGCAAGCGACTCTTTGAGGTGGCGCACACGAGTCCACATATTCACCAACCAATACACCACTATGGATCCGCTCCCGTCTCCCTACAAGAACGCCATCCATAGCACTCACACTTATCTTGCGTATTTTAGAGTATCCACTTTCACTTGTCTATGAACTATACAGGCAACCCAGAAGTCCTTTTCCGCGGACACGGCTATTCGAATAGATGATGTTAACCCTGCAGGGGTGTACTTCTTCACACACGCTCTCACCACTTACTGCCGTTTACACGACAGGTACTCGGCAACCTTCAAGCGGAAGCCCAACGTGGGTGTCAGCCACGACCTACCTAAACACTCAAGTCTCTAGTCCAGGTTTATCGCCTATTCGGGTTCCATCCGCGAGGAGATCCGGCCGGGGTTTCGCTCACAGCCCCAAACGATGTGTGCAGGGTTCCCAAGACACCAAACGGGCGCTCGGTACATCGAGCCATGGTGTTTCTACCGCATCATAGCCCACCCCTAGGGTCAGCGCTACGCACGGCCTCCAACACATATCCTACAAACACCAGAAACTAGTTGCAACTCCTGGACAGAGAGCAAGGGTGGTTAAGAAGCCGAGAGGGTCCATTGGTTTCGGGCCCAATGCGTGGTAGTAACTGTTTCATGGATCACAAACATAGAACTCAGTTCCTGAGGACGGCTTCAATGAGACAACCCACCATGTACTCCTACATGGCCTCTCACCGCTACCTTTACCAAATTGTGTTCACACACTTAGCTCACACATAGTAGGACATGTTCACACACCTCTGATTCATCCCCAATGAATCAGACCTGACTCAATTCTAAGCAGTAGCAGGCATGACAAACAAGCATGAATGAGTAGGCACAACAGGGCTCAAACAACTCCTACTCATGCTAGTGGGTTTCATCTATTTACTGTGGCAATGACAGTTCATGCAGAGGATAAAGAGGTTCAGCTACCGTAGCAAGTAACAGATGAATCGTTGTTGTCCTAATGCAGTAAAAGAGAGCAGGAGCGAGAGAGTGGGATTGTATCGGAATGAATAAGGGGGTTTTGCTTGCCTGGCACTTCTGAAGATAGCATTGAGTCTTCATCAGTGTCAACGATCACAACATCGGTACAACGTCTACCAAGGGGGAACAACACCGGCAAACAGAGAAGAAACACGATCAATGCAATGCACAATATGATGCATGCTATGGCATGGCAATATGAATGTGTTTTGGGCTAATGCAAGCTAGAACAGGTTGAGATGAATCCATTTGAACCAAAGATTCAAATGCAAACCCATTTTAAAAGGTCATATCAGTGCATTACCTTGTTTCACCTAAACAGCAAGGTTAAAGTGTTCTAACATGCATGAAAATGGTACAGATGGATAGATTGCATTTTCTGATCATTTTTCATATATAATTTATTTGATTTGGAGCTACGGTTGATTTTATATGAATTTTAGAAGTTTGCAACAATTTATGGAATTTTCTAAATAAAAATAAATTCAGAAATTAGTTATTGCATCAGCAGTGCGTCAGAGTGACGTCAGGGGGTCAACGGGGGCGTCCAGGTCAACCTGACCAGCGGGTCCTGCTTGTCAGTAGCTAATTAGACTAACTAATTTTGATTAAACCTAAACTAGGTTAATTAGCAGAGGGCCCCACCTAGTCAACTAAGTCAGCGGGGTCAAACCGCCGGTCAACGGGTCAAAGCCTGCCGGCGAGGCCAGACGCGGCGGCATGCTGCGGGTTTTGCCCACAGGGCTTCATTTGCTACGCGGAGAGCAGCTACGGGCAGCTGGTGCTCGCCCGCATCCAGCCGTGGTGATGGCTTGTCCGGGGAGTGGCCGGAGCATCGCCGACGACGAGTTTGGCGGAGGCCGAAGCTCGGGCCGGCTCGTGTGCGTGGCTGCAGTGGCCTAGGCGGTGTGGCGCTAACACCTACGGCCTCTACGCGGCACGAGGAATGTGACGGGCACAAGCCCGTGACCAAATGGTCACCGGAGCAGCACCGGCTACGAGGTCAGGCAGCGGCGCGTTCGGGCACAGGAGACGCGGCGTCTATGGTACTCTAGGGGCGAAATGGAAAGCACGGGGAGGTTCAGCAGCTCACAGAGAAACCGCAGGGATGGTCAGCGTGCTCGGGGAGGGCTCGATGCGGTCAGAATGGCGATGGCAATCTGGGCGGCCCAAGGTTGAAGACGACGGCGGCGGGGATGATGCAGGGGCTCCAGCGTCGTGCGGCTTGGCTAGTCGACGTAGCCGACGACGGCAAACCATCCGGACACGGTGAGAGGGCGCGGGGACGGCGTTGGACGCGGCTGTGGCGAGCAACGGCGAGGACGACATCTCGGGCGACGTCGGGGAGGGCAAGAGAGAGGAGCCAGGGGGAGGAGCGGGTGTCTGCGGGGTCGGGGAGAGGGAGAGGGTTCGTCCCACGTCAATAGCTGGACGAGGGGAGCGGCGAGGCGGCGGGCAGCTGCGTGGCACGCATGTTGTGCTCGCCGTCGAGCAGCTGCCTGCCTGCCTGGCCAAGCCAAGCAGCTCGCTGGAGCGGTGGCTGGGCTGGGCCGCCAGGTGGGCCTGCTGGGTTGCGCCAGGTAAGACTTTCTCTTTTGTTTCTGTTTTTTTTATTCTGTAGGTTTGTTGCATTTCTAAAAATACCTAGGCAACTCCAAAAATCACCAAACTGCACCTAGTCCTTAGTTAGAATATTTCCAGCATGGAACATTTTAGTTTGGGATTATTTGAGCATTTGAAATATTTTATATAATTTAAATGCCCAAATTCAAATAGTTAGAGATTTAATCCAGTGACCTTAGAGTGACCTAGAAATCTGTGCATCACTTCTGACAGTGGTTTAGGACCAAGGCAAAGGTGATGAACATTTTAGAAGGGCATTTCAGGTTCATTGAAAATATTTTTAGTAAACCCTAGTTGGATTCAGAGGGTTCTGGGGGTTCTGTCTTCCCCATTTCAAATTTATGATGAAAGGTAAACATGATGCAACACTCTAATGCATGGACTAGCTAGGATGTGACAACTCACCCCCACTAAACAAGAATCTCGACCGAGATTCAAGACGTGAGGTAAGAAGGCAAAGGGGACACTAAGCATCACAAACTTCATGATCCAACTGTCTTCTCGAGGTTGTTGATTTGTCGACTCAAATTGATCTTGACGTCCTTGCTTTCGAGATCTTCAACCAGCACGAGGACAAAAGAGCGAAACATGTCCACATGGCTGGATCATCTTAATGATCACAAGATCAACTCCCGAAATGAGACGTAGAAACATCTCTCGAGCTGAGACGCGAAGCACACATCTAGAGGAATGAAGTGAAGCAGATGATGAAGGTTCACTAGGTAGACAACAATTTCACGCTTAAGAAGGTGGTGAACGGTTGTCAACATAGCGAGGAGTTGGGTTGCCATGGTACCATAACGAGACATCTTGGAGGAGGGTGACTCGTAGAAATATCCCCTTAAAGGAAAAAAAATTTACCTTTGATTCCGAGATCATTGAAATTCTTTATACCAGCTTAAGGCAAATCAAAATCGATCATTTGGAGGAGTTCGGTGGAATGACATACCCGAACCAGCACGGATGATGTGGATTACCTTGTTGAAGACAACACAAAGGTTGATTTTTCTTATCATCGGAGATGGATGGGACCCAAGGTAGGATGGCACAATGATGCTGCAAGCCGGGAACAAAACACAAATGCTGGGAATGATTCTAATAACTAGGAAGAAACTCAACAACAAAGAGTGAGTCCACGGTTTGAAAATTTATAGCATAACTGAGGAAGCTAGGAGCAATCCTAGTTAGTGCCGATGATAACACCTAGTGCCTGTGCGTGCTCTCAAGAACTTGAGCATTTCCATATTCATCAAGGTTTTACCAATATCCGTGTCAAGGATCCTGGCAACACAACTTACTACCATGATGAATGGTGATGGATGATGCAGACGCAAAAGGAGATAACACCTTCTCAGATTTCACCTTAGCGAGGCCAAGGGAACGAAAGCTGGATGATCGACCGAGAGACATTTAGCACCCCGCTTCTAATGTTCTCCTTGATGTGCTAGCGCAACCCATTTATAGATATGGCTTGATAACTAGAACATCAAGTAAAGGTCAGACTTTGGAAGCTCAAGAATCCATAAGGAATAACTAGGGAGTAAATCCTACGAAATCCCTATGGGGAGGTGGCCAACTTCCTCAAACAAGAGCCTACAATAATGGTTCTTCCGGCTAGATGTGTTGGCCACGACATCCAGTTTACCGGGTTACAAAGAGACCAATATTATAGTTCTTGGGAAAACGTTCAAACCATCATATCTGCCTGAGATTCAGATCTGGCTGGTGTCGGGATATTCTAGACTCATCAAGTCTAGAAAGAAAAATGAAAGTTTGCAACACAAATCGACGAGACGGCGTTGCAAGAATCTTGGGGAATGAACTACGGCAAGCTCCAAAACATGAGCTGGTTCTGCTACAAACATGTGAACACGTTGTCCTAGACAAGCATGAACACATGGTAGTGTTACAACAAAACACTACCGAGTTCTGGTCGGGAACCATCATTAATGATATCGGAGTCTCCACGCGGAAGTCTAAAGTATTCACTTTAGAACAGACTTCTTTATCTTGAACAATTCAATCAGTGGCTTGGTGTGCTAGGAAATACCGTGGATTGGAGGTAGCTAATCTCTCAAGCCATGATATACTTCGCACGTGCATGACTGACTTGGGATGATTCCAGAGGAAACAACATTGACTTTCTCGAATCACGGCGGCAACTTGCATCAAATGCACATGAACTGGAGACAGTCACTTCTTACATCCGAACATAGACTTCATGAGCGGGTCATGAAGATAATGCTTATAAAAGTTTCCAATACTAACTGCATGTTCAGCATGAATCATGGAGAAGATAAAAATGTTGCTGATGGGTTCAACAACAATTCATCCAGGTTTCCATGTAAGTGGAATTCCATAATTATGTGAACAAGCGATAGCATTAGTCAGACCCAAGAGATATAATGGTGTATGCTCGAGGGATCAACCACGAGTAAGACAACATTAAGAATACCGTTGGTTCTGATTTGATTTGAGGATAGCCACACTCAAATCAAGGTTTTGATAAGACAATAGGGTCAACAACTGATCACGAGGACCAATCAATGAAGAGATCATCTTTCTACAACAAACATACAAACACAAGATATCCCTTCGGAAATGAACTAGGTTAGACAAGCTTTTATCTTTCAACTCTCCAAGTTGTTATTTAGCTTGACCAACTAGCTCAGGGGTATCCAACACAGATTCTTGGAGAAGGGGGTGGTTTACAGGAAACCAACTTGATCACGAGCTCAACATAGCGGTCAGGTGACAACCTGATGATACCTCTGAGAAGACAATCAGAGAATCACGAACCACCAATATGTTATTAAGCTCGAGAACAATCTTGCCTTTCGGAGCAAGACGATATGATCAAATGAGCGAGGGATTGACAAAGTCCTAACTCAACGACCAAAATAGTGCACCGGAAATAGGGACTAGGTAGCACAATCAACCTTAGGGTGATGATTCAATAACCAACACGTTAAGAATGAGGTTATTGTCCATTTAACTAGCAAGCAACAGAGTTGCTAGGAGTATCGATTTGACACACCACGATTCACTTGTCGGCATTCCGGTTACAATAACATGGAAAACCGAGGAATGAACAATGATGGCAAGAAGTATCACTGTACCAAGAGTTCATAGAATGGTGTGCAATTCCTATAATAATCCCGATATAAAAGATGGTAATACTCCAAGGTAGAACAGAACAAAAGCTGGGTTGGCCTTTTGATCTGCGAGATGCAACTACTTTGACCCAATCCTAGATATGGATGAGGTACTGGAGTTTTTTTCTCCTAGTCATTCTGGAATAGAATGGCTTGACGGACCACAAGAGTAAAAGGCATCGATGAATGAATGCATGCATACTCTTGACTATCAATTGATAGACGAGGGTCAGAAGACAACTAAAGAGGGCAACTCAAAGGAACATATGTTTTTCTGAGTTGTGGATGCATGGATTAGAATGTCGAACGAGTTCAACAAGGTAATCCACATCATCCATACTGGTCTGGGTATGTCATTCCACCGAACTCCTCCAAATGATCGATTTTGATTTGCCTTAAGCTGGTATAAAGAATTTCAATGATCTCGGAATCAAAGGTAATTCTTTTTGCCACTTAAGGGGATATTTCTACGAGTCACCCTCCTCCAAGATGTCTCGTTATGGTATCATGGCAACCCAACTCCTCGCTATGTTGACAACCGTTCACCACCTTCTTAAGCGTGAAATTGTTGTCTACCTAGTGAACCTTCATCATCTGCTTCACTTCATTCCTCTAGATGTGTGCTTCGCGTCTCAGCTCGAGAGATGTTTCTACGTCTCATTTCGGGAGTTGATCTTGTGATCTTTAAGATGATCCATCCATGTGGACATGTTTCGCTCTTTTGTCCTCGTGCTGGTTGAAGATCTCGAAAGCAAGGACGTCAAGATCAATTTGAGTCGACAAATCAACAACCTCGAGAAGACAGTTGGATCATGAAGTTTGTGATGCTTAGTGTCCCCTTTTCCTTCTTACCTCACGTCTTGAATCTCGGGTCGAGATTCTTGTTTAGTGGGGGTGAGTTGTCACATCCTAGCTAGTCCATGCATTAGAGTGTTACATCATGTTTACCTTTCATCAGAAATTTGAAATGGGGAAGACAGAACCCCCAGAACCCTCTGAATCCAACTAGAGTTTACTAAAAATGTTTTCAATGAACCTGAAATGCCCTTCTAAAATGTTCATCACCTTTTCCTTGGTCCTAAACCACTGTCAGAAGTGATGCGCAGATTTCTAGGTCACTCTAAGGTCACTGGATTAAATATCTAACTATTTGAATTTGGGCATTTGAATTATATAAAATATTTCAAATGCTCAAATAATCCCAAACTAAAATGTTCCATGCTGGAAATATTCCAACTAAGGACCAGGTGCAGTTTGGTGATTTTTGGAGTTGCCTAGGTATTTTTAGAAATGCAACAAACCTACAGAATAAAAAAAACAGAAACAAAAGAGAAAGTCTTACCTGGCGCAACCCAGCAGGCCCACCTGGCGGCCCAGCCCAGCCACCGCTCCAGCGAGCTGCTTGGCTTGGCCAGGCAGGCAGGCAGCTGCTCGACGGCGAGCACAACATGCGTGCCACGCAGCTGCCCGCCGCCTCGCCGCTCCCCTCGTCCAGCTATTGACGTGGGACGAACCCTCTCCCTCTCCCCGACCCCGCAGACACCCGCTCCTCCCCCTGGCTCCTCTCTCTCGCCCTCCCCGACGTCACCCGAGACGTCGTCGTCGCCGCCGCTCGCCACAGCCGCGTCCAACGCCATCCCCGCGCCCTCTCACCGTGTCCGGACGGTTCGCCGTCGTCGGCTATGTCGACTAGCCAAGCCGCACGACGCCGGAGCCCCTGCATCATCCCCGCCGCCGTCGTCTTCAACCTCGGGCCGCCCAGATCGCCGTCGCCGTTCCGACCGCACCGAGCCCTCCCTGAGCACGCAGACCATCCCTGCGGTTTCTCTATGAGCTGCTGAACCTCCCTGTGCTTTCCGTTTTGCCCCTAGAGTACCGTAGACGCTGCTCTCCTGTGCCCAAACGCGCCGCCGCCTGACCTCGTCGCCAGTGCTGCTCCGGTGCCCATTTGGTCACGGGCTTGTGCCCGTCACACTCCTCGCGCCGCGTAGAGGCCGTAGGTGTTAGCGCCACACCGCCTAGGCCACTGCAGCCACGCACACGAGCCGGCCCGAGCTTCGGCCTCCGCCAAACTCGTCGCCGGCGATGCTCCGACCACTCCCCGGACAAGCCATCACCACGGCTGGATGCGGGCGAGCACCAGCTGCCCGTAGCTGCTCTCCGCGCAGCAAATGAAGCCCCGTGGGCAAAACCTGCAGCACGCCGCCGCGTCTGGCCTCGCCGGCGGCTAAACGCCGGCAGGCTTTGACCCGTTGACCGGCGGTTTGACCCTGCTGACTTAGTTGACTAGGTGGGGCCCTCTGCTAATTAATCTAGTTTAGGTTTAATCAAAATTAGTTAGTCTAATTAGCTACTGACAAGCGGGACCCGCTGGTCAGGTTGACCTGGACGCCCCCGTTGACCCCGTGACGTCACTCTGACGCACTGCTGATGCAATAACTAATTTCTGGATTTATTTTTATTTAGAAAATTCCAGAAATTGTTGCAAACTTCTAAAATTCATATAAAATCAACCGTAGCTCCAAATCAAATAAATTATATACGAAAAATGATCAGAAAAATGCAATCTATCCATCTGTACCATTTTCATGCATGTTAGAACACTTTAACCTTGCTGTTTAGGTGAAACAAGGTAATGCACTGATATGACCTTTTAAAATGGGTTTGCATTTGAATCTTTGGTTCAAATGGACTCATCTCAACCTGTTCTAGCTTGCATTAGCCCAAAACACATTCATATTGCCATGTCATAGCATGCATCATATTGTGCATTGCATTGTTCGTGTTTCTTCTCTGTTTGCTGGTGTTGTTCCCTCTCGGTAGACGTTGTACCGACGTTGTGATCGTTGACACTGATGAAGACTCAATGCTATCTTCAGAAGTGCCAGGCAAGCAAAACCCCCTTGTTCATTTCGATACAATCCCACTCTCTCGCTCCTGCTCTCTTTTACTGCATTAGGACAACAACGATTCATCTGTTACTTGCTACGGTAGCTGAACCCCTTTATCCTCTGCATGACCTGTCATTGCCACAGTAAATAGATGAAACCCACTAGCATGAGTAGGAGTTGTTTGAGCCCTGTTGTGCCTACTCATTCATGCTTGTTTGTCATGCCTGCTACTGCTTAGAGTTGAGTCAGGTCTGATTCATCGGGGATGAATCAGAGGTGTGTGAACATGTCCTACTGTGTGTGAGCTAAGTGTGTGAACACGATTTGGTAAAGGTAGCTGTCGTGGATTTGTCACGGCAGATGTCCTCGTGAAAGGACTTAGTCGTGGAGCCATCGCTACAGGTTAACTTGAAGGGGTTAAAGCGGACACAAAGACAGAAGGGTTTATACTAGTTCGACCCCTTCGATGACGGTAAGAGCCTACGTCTAGTTGTGATGGAATTGATGTGGTTTCGATGGCTAGGGAGCAAACAAGCTTCACCTAGGCTCGAGCTGTTGTTGTCTGTCCTTGAACCGCCGCCGGGTCGTCCCCTTATATACACGGGTGACGCCCGTCGGTCCACAGAGTCCCACACCGGTTCATACTCGTATCCCGGTTGGTCTCTCTCTATTCCTAACTTACAATGCAAGTTTACATATCAAGTCGGTTTACGGCTACAGGTCCTAAACCGACTACAGGCCTTGGGCCTTCATCTGCTTAATCACCTTTATACTACTAATGAAGTTAACCCGGCCCAGGTAGGCCGGTTCACACCTAGTAGTAATATCCCCAACATTAGGCCCCAGATTGATTTGAACTGGTTCATGTCAATCCTTCACAAAAAATCTTTGTCTTCAACATCTTCTGGTAATTGATAAACCGCCATGTCGTCATCATCTCTGGTTGCTGTAAACCGGCATGACGTCATCATGAAGTTTAACATTTATGACGCCTTCTTTATTAATAGATCTGCGATACCCAAGGCAGCAGCTCTACTTCCGAATTCTGTGATTCCCGGATTCACGCGCCTGACACATGTCCTTTGCCTTATAAATAGGACCGAAGGGTCATTTCCTTTTCTCCCCTTCGTCTCTTTCTCTTCGTCTTCCTCGCGTCGCCAGCCTTGGAGCTCCGCCACCGCCATCGACCTCTGCATCGTCTTGGGCCGCTGCATCAACCTGAACGATCCAGAGCACTGCGGTAGCTTTCCGCGTTTTCCTCGATTCTGGTAAGCCTTCTGCTCTTCTTGACATTGATCTGTTCTAGGGTTTCATGTTCTTGCCGCGTTCCTCACTTGTTCATGCTCGTACCCAGACTCCTGGATAGATGTGAAACCCTGCTCTGATTAGCAGTAGCCTTTTAGCATCCACCTGTAGTTTCACGCTCAAGTCCATAGGTCTCATCTACGTACCTGCCCATTGATTCACTTCCGTTCTGCTTTAATCTTTTGAATATTTTCTGTTTTTCTGAACTTGCTTCAGATCCATTGCTGCAATAAGACTTTGCAAAACCTGTTTCTGCATACTTAGCCATCCGCAACCTCAATTTCTTTCAATGTTTAGATCAGGCGGTTTACTTAATATAGAAAAAGTTAATAAACCGGTATATACCATTAGTCCCCTTGTTGAACCGCCAGAACTCTTTAGCCATATGATGCCACTTCATAAAAATCCGGTTTAAGTATACTGCCTCCGGTTTAGCATTGTTCATACCAGCACCTTCTTTTATCCAACATGTTCTTGAACCGGAATCACCTATTTCTTGTAGATCTCACCATGGCCAAACAAGTATATGAGTGCAACTGGGTTCCTTCTCGTGTCACAGAAGCTTAGTTGGATGATTTAGTCTCGATTGGCGCTTTAGACAGCAAAGAGACTATCCACTGGAGGGTTCCTGGTAATGAATGTCCTCCCACACCTCAAGAGGGAGAGGTTGTGATCTTTGCGGATCACTTAGCCCGGGGCTTCAAACCGCCCGGCTCTAAATTTTACCGGGACGTGTTAGCCAATTTTCAACTTCGCCCGCAAGACACTAGCCCCAACTCTGTTACCAACTTATGTCACTTCCAAGTGCTCTGTGAGGTATACCTTCAAGAAAAACCCACAGTCGAATTGTTCAGAGACTGCTTCCACTTAAACCGCCGCACAGAATTCACTGATGGCCCCGATACCGAATTGGGCGGTATGGCAATTCAGAAAAGGAGAGAAATCACTTATCCTCATGCCAAACTACACAGTCACCCCAAGGAGTGGAATGCAACATGGTTTTATTGCAAAGATACTTCCCCTGATGATGAAAATCCTTTGCCTGGCTTTCGTCTGGAGCGGCTCAGCAATACACAGCCTTTCCCACAAAGGTTAAGTGCCAAGGAGAGGAGTAAATACGCTCCGCAACTATCCAAGCTCCGAGCCTTCATGGCCAATGGTTTAACAGGAGTAGATCTCGCACGCTGTTGGATATCCTGGAGCATACTGCCTCTCAGCCAGCGCTCCGGTTTAATGTGCGAGTATACTGGTAGCGTTGATGACCCACTCCGACACATCAACATCCAGCTCTCCGATGATGAAGTCACAGAGGCTGTAAAGAAAATGCTGAATGAACCAGAGCACCTCTGCGCTCAAACCGGCCTGCCCCCTTTCTGTGCTACCAACAAACCGCCGGCTGTAAGTTTTTGATTGCACTTTTTACTGAGCCTGTTATTGCTATCTCTGTCTGACATCAATTGCCGCTTAACCAGGGTGATAATCCATTTTGGAGCAAGAAGCTTTCACAAGACAAACCGGAGAAAGCAGAACGGCCAATCCGGCCAAAGACCAAGGTCATCAAGAAGCCTGCTAAAAAGAGGAAAACCACTGCTTCATCTGATCCGGCTGTTGATGATGATGTGGGTAACTCGGACCCTGAGGTAGAACTCGATTCACTAGGCTTACTTTTTACACGCCTTATTGATGATGATACTTGTCAGGACGACGCTGAAGCCAGTAATGCTGATGTCGCTGAGGTAATTATTCTCTCTTCCGATTCGGATCCTTTGCCTTTGCCAAAATTTCGCCAGGCAAACCGGAAAGTTAAATTTTCTCATCCTCTTGCTTATTTGGATCCCAAATTTCTTATGAAGACTCAGCAACATGAAGCTCGCCGCACAACCCGGCACAGCGGCTAGGTAGTTACCTCCGCCGGTTTACCAAACAGTCCGGTTCGAAAACGCCGCTCCGAGGTCTCCGACCTTTTTATTAATTTATGTCCTAAAGCGGGTTTCATCCGTCAACCTCTTAATCCGCCTGACTCCGATTATCAGGTTACTTCCCATTCTTCCTCTGGTGAATCATCAGCCACTCAGCTGCCACCACTGAAAACGGTTCTTGGGTAAGCTAGACTGAACATATGTTTCTGGTATACCACGTTACAACTTATGCTGTTCCTTGACTTTTTGTCTCTCTTTCAGGGCTAAACCTAAACCAAGCAAAAAAGCCCGCTTGAATAAAGCGGGTGAGGAAGATGCTGCCCCTAAACAGGATAAAACACCAGATCTTGAATCGTTCGTTCCTGAAGATATTCCTAATGATCCTCCTTTGCAAGATGATGCTATTACTGATAAAAGGCCTATCGATACCTCAGTCCTTGTTGATCAGCCTGCCAGCTCCGTTCGGATTGATGGATCCCGCAGTCCTTCAAAACCTGCCGATAAACCGACTGTGCCAACGCAAACCGGCGAGTCCAAGGATGATGATGTTGTAATTACCGGTGTAGGTCGCTTTGAACCAGGGAATCCTGTCGCTTTGGCCAAGCGTACTGTGAAAGAAGATTCTTCTGGCATGAACAAAGGCAAAAGGAATGTTGATCTGGAAACATATGCTGCTCTGAGTGCCCAAGATGTTCATTCTGGTTACTTGAACCGGCTATATACTAGTCGTGACTATGAAGCTGGCCTCGTAAAAATAATGAGAGATAAATTTGAGGTAATTTCCTTGCGCTTCTTCTTTCTTTAATTATTGCCACTGCATTAATCCTCCTAGCCCCCAAGTGCCGGTTTGTAATCTTCTTCAAACCGGGACTTGAACATAGTCCTCAATACTTTGAAATCCATCAATGTAGCCCCCAAGGGCTGGTTTAACATAGTATAGTTAAACCGGGACTCCAATAAAGATTCTAACATTAGAACTTAACTGAGCAAATAGCCATTAGCCCCCAAGTGCAAAGTTGAATACCTGTATTGAGCTTGGGACTTTGCGATTTAGTAACAGACGAAAAATTGAAGGTGCATTAGCCCCCAAGTATCAAGCGTATAACTTGTTATGTGGTTGGTACTTCAAATTCTTGTACCATTTGTTGAAAGCCAAGCACTGTCTTTATGCAGGCTGAAGTGAGGATCAAAGAGGACCGGATTACTGATTTGCAGGAAATTTTGAAAACCCAACAAGCTGAAACCGATAAGGCAAGGGAAGAAACAACCAGCGCTTTAAGCATCACAGAACAGCTGAAAGAGGGCTTCAAGAAGGAGCGGACTGATTGGGCCGCTGAAAAGGCCGATTTAATAAAAAGAGCTAAAAACGCTGAAGCTGCCCTTAAACCGGTGGTAGATGAGCTGACCGCCGTAAAGCGGCAAGTACATTCCATGACTGCTGCTATCTTTGGTAAGCTCCTTTTGATTTCCTGGAAAACTCGGGCCTGCTTATAATAGATCCGGTTTGTGATCTTTCCGTTATTGTTTGCAGGTACATGCATTGCTTACTTAGGGTCAGATGTTCGGAAGAAGCTGAAGGCTGCCTACACTTTAATTGAACAGCTGTATACCGGAGCGCAATGGATCATCACCACTGCATCTCATAACAATCCGGCACCCACTTTAATCCAAGACACTCTTAACAGATTGTCAATGCTTCCTGCTCGGATTGAAGAACTGAAAAAATCTGCTGCGCGAACCGGAGCCATCAACGCCTTAATCCGGGCAAAAGCATGGGTGCCGGATTTCGATCCTGTTGAAGCAGCTCAAGGCTATCCCAGCTTGAAGGAAGATGGCTCAGAGTTCAATGAAGATGATTTGAGGGCAATAAACCGTGCAGTACGCCCTCTGGATTGTCAATTGGCTGAAGAGGCCGACTTGTTGCATTATCAAGCTCAGTACAATGATCAGAATAAACGAGTGCCTGCACCAACTCCTGAAGCAGAGAATCTGATTCCTCCAATCCGTAAGCATACTTACGCTCCTGATATTGAACCGTCTGTTCTGATCCACGAAGAAGCAGTCTTTCAAGCTTTAATGGGCATCGACTGGACCACTATTGATTTGCAGCCAATGGATAGAGAGGAAGAAACTGAAACGGCATGGGACGACCCACAATCATCAGACCGGGGCGATGAACAGGCTTGAACCGGACGCCGGTTTAAGTAGCTGCTTTATTATGATCCGCCGGAACAACAATTATCTTATTTGGGCACCGCGCTGCCTTGTAATAGGATAGTCATTATTTCTGCCTTGACTATGCCTTCGTGCATAAGTACTGATGCTTTTGCTTGAAATCCTCGATTTATATTTCCTGCAATCAGAAAAGCTTTGAACTTCGGTGGCGGTTATACTGCCAACCGGTTTATGATCTTTATACACATATCATCAATGTAGTTAAGACATGTGATACAAAATACCTGCCATCGCTGGGCAAGAAGTTGGCTTAGCCACGCTTGAAACGGAGTACTTATAAACCGTTGCCATCAAAGGGAAGAAAATAACTCCCATGTACACCGGGCTGGGTCATTATGAGCCCCCCTGCTACTTTATGACGTTTAACAGGAAAGTTAAACCGGGCATATTTACCGGATTACAATTGAACCGATTTCCGTTAGCTGAACCGGTAAAAAGATGTTGTTGGTTTAAAAAGAAACACAACAAAAATTGAAGAATAGCCATAAAATAAATATGGAAACAAAGGCAATGATAAAAACCGTTTGCAAAATCATGCTTTGCTGAGCTGATCAGATGGTGTTACCATGGTCGGACAGGACCAAGCCCCCAAATAGGAGTGACAATAGTTCAAGTCAGCCAGGTCCCCAAATGAAACCGTGGCATTTATGCCAATCAAAAGGCGTGGCAATGGTTCGGGTTCGACCAAGCCCCCAAGTGATTCTGTGGCCTTAGGCCGATCAAGAGGCGTGACTGGTTCAGACTTGACCATGTCCCCAAGTGATCTAGTGGCTTTCGCCTATCAAAAGGCGTCGCATTGGTTCGGACACGACCAAGGCCCCAAGTGATATCAAAAAGCTTTTGTTAAAAAGCAAATTTCAAGGGGTAAACCGGAGGCCGCTTTAAAACAGAACCACTCCATGTAACCACACATGATATGAAAGAACAGAGACCCCGCTTTAGCTGAGGCTCCGGTTTTATTATATCAATGATAATATATACACTACCATAGTATGTACATAGATAGAGCCGATGGCTCAAGTGTAGTAAGGCCGAAGATGAGCTATATCCACGGCCTGTTAGTCTCCTCCTCTGATGTGCGTGAGTCTTTATGCTCTCGAATATCAATCATAGAGTATGACCCATTGTGCAGATTCTTGCTGACCACGAAAGGTCCCTCCCAAGGTGGGGATAACTTGTGCATATCCGTTTGATCTTGGATGAGCCGAAGCACCAAATCTCCTTCTTGAAAAGTTCTGGTTCTGACCCGGCGACTGTGATAGCGATGAAGATCTTGTTGATAAATCGCCAAGCGGGCAGCCGCTATGTCACGCTCCTCATCTAATAGGTCCAAAGCATCCTGCCGTACTGTCTCATTGTCCGCTTCAACATAAGCCGCCACACGAGGCGAATCGTGCCGGATATCACTAGGGAGAACCGCCTCTGCTCCGTAGACCATAAAAAACGGTGTGTATCCTGTAGATCGGTTGGGCGTAGTGTTGATACTCCATAGCACAGATGGTAGCTCTTCAACCCAACATCCCGGTGTTCTTTGCAATGGAACCATAAGCCGGGGTTTGATGCCTCGCAAGATTTCTTGATTAGCTCGTTCTGCCTGCCCATTGGACTGGGGGTGAGCCACTGATGATACGTCAAGTCTGATGTGCTCACGTTCACAGAATTCCTTCATAGCACCCTTGGATAAATTGGTACCATTGTCAGTAATGATACTGTGTGGAAAGCCAAACCGGAAAATCACCTTTTTAATGAACTGCACCGCTGTAGCTGCATCACACTTGCTGACAGGCTCCGCTTCAACCCACTTGGTAAACTTGTCAACTGCCAACAAAAGGTGGGTTTTCTTATCCTTGGACCTTTTAAAAGGTCCGACCATATCCAGGCCCCATGTTGCAAACGGCCAAGTAATTGGAATCATCCTCAATTCTTGAGCCGGCACATGAGCACGCCTTGAAAATTTTTGACAGCCATCACACCGTTTAACCAAGTCCTCCGCATCAGCATGAGCTGTCAACCAGTAGAACCCGTGACGAAACGCCTTAGCTACCAGAGACTTTGAACCGGCATGGTGACCACAATCCCCTTCATGGATTTCGCGTAAAATTTCACAGCCTTCCTCAGGGGAGACGCAACGTTGAAACGCCCCTGATACACTGCAATGATGCAATTCGCCATTGACAATAGTCATAGATTTGGATCGCCGGACTATCTGCCTAGCTAGAGTCTCATCCTCTGGCAACTCTCCCCGGTTCATGTACGCAAGATAAGGAACTGTCCAATCCGGTATAACATGCAGGGCTGCCACCAATTGAGCCTCCGGATCAGGAATAGCCAAATCCGCTTCACCTAGGAGCTTGACTGACGGATTGTGCAACACATCAAGAAAGACATTAGGTGGGACCGGTTTACGCTGAGAGCCCAACCGGCTTAAAGCGTCCACTGCTTCATTTTTTCGACGATCCACGTGATCCACCTGATAACCCTTGAAGTGACCTGCAACAATATCCACCTCATGACGATATGCCGCCATAAGTGGGTCTTTAGAGTCCCAAGTGCCAGACACCTGTTGAGCTACGAGGTCCAAGTCAGCGAAGCACTTAACCCGACTTAGATTCATCTCTTTAGCCATCCGGAGACCATGGAGCAAGGCTTCATACTCAGCTGCATTATTAGTACAAGGGAACATTAAGCGGAGAACATAACAAAACTTATCACCTCGTGGGGAAGTTAACACGACTCCAGCCCCTGAGCCTTCCAATTGCCTGGATCCATCAAAATGGATAGTCCAATATGTGTGATCCGGCTTTTCCTCTGGTGCTTGCAACTCCGTCCAATCATTGATGAAATCAACAAGTGCTTGAGACTTCACCGCCGTCCGAGGCACGTACTTCAATCCGTGCGGCCCAAGTTCTATGGCCCACTTGGCAATCCGGCCGGTCGCCTCCCGGTTCTGTATGATATCGCCCAAGGGAGCTGAACTGACCACTGTGATGGGGTGCCCTTGGAAATATTGCTTCAACTTCCGGCTTGCCATGAAAACTCCATATACCAGCTTCTGCCAATGCGGATACCTTTGTTTGGATTCAATAAGCACCTCGCTGATATAGTAAACCGGCCGCTGAACCGGATACTCTTTGCCTGCCTCCTTGCGTTCTACCACAATAGCCACACTAACTGCACGAGCATTGGCCGCTACGTATAACAATAACGGCTCCTTGTCGACTGGAGCTGCAAGAACGGGCGGATTGGCTAATTGCCGCTTCAAGTCCTCCAATGCTTCATCAGCAGCCGGACTCCAGATGAAGTGATCTGTCTTTCTCAACATCTGGTATAAAGGGATGGCCTTCTCTCCGAGGCGGCTGATAAACCGGCTCAGGGCGGCGATCCGACCCACCAAACGCTGAACATCGTTGATACACTTTGGTTTAGCCAGGGAGGTGATAGCCGTAATCTTCTCCGGATTAGCCTCAGTTCCTCTGTTGGACACAAGAAAGCCCAGTAACTTGCCTGCCGGAACACCAAAGACACACTTGGCAGGGTTAAGCATCATCTTATAAACCCGCAAGTTGTGAAAGGTTTCCTTCAAATCATCAACCAGCATCTCCTTCTGCCTTGACTTGACTACAATATCATCCACATAGGCGTGCACATTGCGGCCGATCTGCTCATGCAGGCAATTCTGTACACACCGTTGATAAGTGGCTTGGGCGCTCTTGAGCCCAAAAGGCATAGATACATAGGAGAAGGCTCCAAAGGGAGTAATAAACGCCGTCTTCTCCTGGTCCTTAACCGCCATTTTGATCTGATGATACCCAGAATACGCATCCAAAAAACTCAAATGCTCACAAACCGCCGTGGCGTCAATAATCTGGTCAATGCGAGGGAGGGCAAAAGGATATGCTGGACAAGCCTTGTTAAGATCCGTGTAATCCACACACATACGCCAAGTGCCATTTTTCTTAAGAACTAGCACCGGATTAGCGAGCCATTCTGGATGGAACACTTCAATGATAAAACCAGCTCCTAAGAGCCTGGCCACCTCCTCCCCAATAGCTTTGCGCCTCTCTTTGTTAAACCGGCGGAGAAATTGCTTTACCGGTTTATACTTGGGATCAACATTAAGAGTGTGCTCAGCGAGTTCCCTCGGTACACCTGGCATGTCAGAAGGCTTCCATGCAAAAATGTCCCGATTCTCACGGATGAACTCGATGAGCGCGCTTTCCTATTTAGGGTCCAAGTTGGCACTGACAGTGAACTGCTTGGACGAATCGCCGGCCACGAAGTCAACAAGCTTGGTCTCAGCTGCTGATTTGAACTTCAGATCTGAATCATGCTCCGTAGTTGGCTTCTTCAAAGGGGTCATGTTCGCCGGATCAACATTGTCCCTATAATATTTTAACTCCTCCGTGGCACAAACTGACTCTGCATAGGCCGCATCACCTTCCTCACATTCCAAAGCAATCTTGCGGCTCCCATGAACCGTTATTGTCCCCTTGTGACCCGGCATCTTGAGCTGTAAATAGATATAACAAGGCCGTGCCATGAATTTGGCATAAGCCGGCCGCCCAAACAAGGCGTGATACGGGCTCCGGATCTTCACCACCTCAAAGGTTAGTGTTTCAGATCGGGAATCATGCTCGTCCCCAAAAGCCACCTCCAGGGCTATCTTACCAATAGGATATGCTGATTTGCCAGGCACCACACCATGGAACACCGTATTAGACGGTCTGAGATCCTTGTATGTCAGCCCCATGCGGCAGAATGTCTCATAGTATAGGATGTTAATACTGCTTCCTCCATCCATGAGTACCTTGGTGAATTTATACCCTCCCACCCGAGGGTCTGCCACTAACGCCAACTGGCCCAGATTGTTAACCCGGGGGGGGGGGGTTGATCCTCCCTGCTCCACACGATAGGCTGCTCTGACCAGCGTAAATAGCGCGGTACGGCTGGTTCAACATAGTTCACTGCTCGCTTATGAAGTTTCCGGTCGCGCTTATCCGAGCTAGTTGTGAAAATGTGATACTGCCCATTGTTCAACTGTTTTGGCTGGCTCTGATAACCCGACCGCTGCTGCTGCTGCTGTTGGTTGTAACCCCCTTGACCGTTCTGATTATCCTGGTTATTATTACCGCCCTGACTGAAACCTGAACCGGAAGCTCCATCATGACCCGGCCCATGGAAACCGGATCCTGAGCCACCACCTGACCCACGGTCATACCGGAAGGCATTAGAGTTTTTAAATTCCTGCATAATATAACAATCCTTCCAAAGGTGGTTAGCCGACGCCTCCTTCGTCCCGTGTTTTGGGCAAGGCTGATTCAGCAAATAGTTTAAGCGATCCGGGTTAGGATTTGGAGCCCCATTACGATTCGCCGCTTTACCTCTGCGCCGCTGACCCTTGTCCTGTGCATTAGTGTTAGCCACAAAGTCCATGCTGCCATCCGCTTTACGCTTGCCTCTGTTTCCATGGCCCGCCGGTTTGTATTGGTGCCCCTTAGAGTTGCTATTCTTTTTTCCCTTCCCTGCTTCGTCATCATCAGTCTCGGGATCCTTGGTACTATCAGAATCAGCATACTTCACTAAAGCGGCCATGAGAGTTCCCATGTCATTACAGAACCGTTTCATACGCCCCAACTTCAACTTTAGAGGCTTAAACCGACAGTTGCCCTCCAGGGTTATGATCGCAGAGTCAGCATTGATCCTGTCAGACGAGTGCAAGACTTAAAAAACGCGGCGTACCCAATGGGTTGTTGACTCTCCATCCTCCTGTACACAAGCCACCAAGTCTACTATGGATTTAGGCTGCTTACAAGTATCTTTGAAATTCTGGATAAACCGGGTCCGCAACTGGGCCCATGAACTGATAGAATTAGGCGGCAGGCTCTTCAACCAAGTACGGGCTGTGCCTTCAAGCATCATGGTGAAGTACTTTGCACACGTGGTCTCATCCACATCCAGCATCTCCATTGCCATCTCATAACTCTCTACCCACGCCTCTGGAGATAAATCAGCAGTGTAATTTGGCACTTTGCGTGGACCCTTGAAGTCCTTGGGCAGGCGTACATTGCGTAAAGCGGGGACTAAACAGGGCACTCCCAAGCCATATGCGACCCCTGGCCCGGCAAAGGTGGTAGGACGAACTGGTGTAAGCTGATCCGCCTCGTTCTGTGCTGCTAACTCGGCCTCCCTTCGTGCCCGGGCCCGGTCTACTACATCCTGAGCATCATGAACACCACCGGCCGGGTTATTGCCACGGGCTGCCTCATGGCCCCGCGCATTGCTTGATATGGCCGGTTCATCCAGGCACCTACTATAGCTTCGACTTGGACGAGGTGTGGAACGAATCCGATCGTGGCTGTATGAATATGCCTCCTGTTGAATCAAAGAGGTCCGGAGAAGTTCCTTAACCCGACACGTCTCTATCGCTTGCGGAGAGTCTCCTTCGACCGGGATAGCTTCTAATCGCGCAACAGCTGCGACAAGATTGTCCATAGGATTAGAATAATGGCCCGGAGGTGTCTGGATCGGCAGAGGAATCACAATGTTCTACCGAGGAGGTTCCATCAGGCGGGGTTGGACCGTCGCTCCTGGCCCTGGTGCCTCGACCCGGTTTACCGCCAGGTGCCCCGGTGGATTACTGGTTCCAGCTCCCGGAGTGTGAAAGACATTTCGAGGGTCGAACCCTAACGGCAGGCATGATCTGTGCTTCCGCTTCAAGACCTCCTGTGATGCGTTCTGGTCGAGCATGAGCTTATAGGCCTGGGTGTCCAAAGCGGCCCGCTCTGCAGCCATCCTGTCCTTCTCTGCTGCCAGGTCGGCTTTGGCCTGTACAATCTGCTCCCTTACCTTTGCAATCTCCGCATCATGGGCATCCTGATCCGCCGGATTGGCCTCTGCCATAAGTGCTGCTAGTGCGTCAAATAGGTCAGACAGAATTTGAACCGGTGGGGGCAGAAGGCCTCCTGCCCTTGCTGCCGCTGCCGCTGCTGATCCGGAAAGCATTGCTGCTGCGGTCGAAGAGTGATTCGCCGCCAGCGTGCCGGCCATGAATATTCCAACCCGGTTGATCTGATCTGGGGGGTCCGGAACACTGTCGCCATCGGAACAGCCCCTAATCCGGTCGTCTTGCAACTGGTACAATGATTCGGTCTCTCCGGTTGAGGATTCGTCGCCGGAATAGACGACGGTCTCGCTACCGTATACTGACTCGTCCTCATGCTCTCCTCCGTGGATGACTCCCACGAAAGCTCGCTTCACGGCCGGTTTAACCTGGGTAGATCTCGCACGCTGAGCCGTCTCGACGAGGTCGGTGCGGATGTCCGGCTTAGGCCCAGGCTCACCAATCTTGCCGATAAACACATGTATGCCACCAAAGGGGACCCGGTACCCGTACTCGATCGAGCCGGCTTCGGGACCCCATCCTGCATCGTCGATGTAGAGCTTGCTGCGGCGACTCTTGGTCATCCGTCCCACAGCATAGCCTTCGAGTCCTTTGAGCTTGCCCTCCAAGATCATCAAACCGTCGTGCGATAGCCCCACGGTGGGCGCCAACTGTCGTGGATTTGTCACGGCAGATGTCCTCGTGAAAGGACTTAGTCGTGGAGCCATCGCTACAGGTTAACTTGAAGGGGTTAAAGCGGACACAAAGACACAAGGGTTTATACTAGTTCGGCCCCTTCGATGAAGGTAAAAGCCTACGTCTAGTTGTGATGGAATTGATGTGGTTTCGATGGCTAGGGAGCAAACAAGCTTCACCTAGGCTCGAGCTGTTGTTGTCTGTCCTTGAACCGCCGCCGGGTCGTCCCCTTATATACATGGGTGACGCCCGTCGGTCCACAGAGTCCCACACCGGTTCATACTCGTATCCCGGTTGGTCTCTCTCTATTCCTAACTTACAATGCAAGTTTACATATCAAGCCGGTTTATGGCTTCAGGTCCTAAACCGACTACAGGCCTTGGGCCTTCATCTGCTTAATCACCTTTATACTACTAATGAAGTTAACCCGACCCAGGTAGGCCGGTTCACACCTAGTAGTAATATCCCCAACAGTAGTGGTGAGAGGCCATGTAGGAGTACATGGTCGGTTGTCTCATTGAAGCCGTCCTCAGGAACTGAGTTCCGTGTTTGTGATCCATGAAACAGTTACTACCACGCATTGGGCCCGAAACCAATGGACCCTCTCGGCTTCTTAACCACCCTTGCTCTCTGTCCAGGAGTTGCAACTAGTTTCTGGTGTTTGTAGGATATGTGTTGGAGGCCGTGCGTAGCGCTGACCCTAGGGGTGGGCTATGATGCGGTAGATACACCGTGTCCCGGTGTATCGAGCGCCCGTTTGGTGTCTCGGGAACCCTGCACACATCGTTTGGGGCTGTGAGCGAAACCCCGGCCGGATCTCCTCGCGGATGGAACCCGAATAGGCGATAAACCTAGACTAGAGACTTGAGTGTTTAGGTAGGTCGTGGCCGACACCCACGTTGGGCTTCCGCTTGAAGGTTGCCGAGTACATGTCGTGTAAACGGCGGTAAGTGGTGGGAGCGTGTGTGAAGAAGTACACCCCTGCAGGGTTAACATCATCTATTCGAATAGCCGTGTCCACGGAAAAGGACTTCTGGGTTGCCTGTACAGTTCATAGACAAGTGAAAGTGGATACTCAAAAATACGCAAGATAAGTGTGAGTGCTATGGATGGCGTTCTCGTAGGGAGACGAGAGCGGATCCATAGTGGTGTATTGGTTGGTGAATATGTGGACTCGTGTGCGCCACCTCAAAGAGTCGCTTGCAGTCGTAGTTCAGGATAGCCACCGAGTCAAAGCTGGCTTGCTCCAATTAAACCCCACCATCCCCTTTGTTGATAATGATGCATATGTAGTTAGTTCTGATGTAAGTCTTGCTGGGTACATTTGTACTCACGTTTGCCTATTTTATGTTTTTTGCAGAGAGACTTCAGTCTCACTAGTAGTTCCGCTTGGACTTTGATGTTTAGCTTGTTACCTCAGCTACGATCTTGTGCCCTCAGCAGGATCTTGTAGATAGTCAGGCTTCTCAGCCTTTTTCATTTATAGATGTCTGTACTCAGACATGTTAAGCTTCCGCTTGTGCTTTGACTTCTATGCTCTGAATGTTGGGTCATGAGACCCATGTTTGTAATATCTCGCTCCTCGGAGCCTATTGAATAAAATACTTGAGTTGTAGAGTCATGTTGTGATGCCATGTTGTATTTGCACATATCGAGCATATTGTGTGTATGTTATTGAAATGCTTGGTATGTGTGGGATCTGACTATCTAGTTGTTTATCCTTAGTAGCCTCTCTTACCGGGAAATGTCTCCTAGTGCTTCCACTGAGCCTTGGTAGCTTGCTACTGCTCCGGAACACTTAGGCTGGCCGGCATGTGTCCTTCTTCGTTCCTGTGTCTGTCCCTTCGGGGAAATGTCACGCGATGAATACTGGAGTCATGTTAGCCCGCTACAGCCCGGTTCACCGGAGTCCTGCTAGCCCAGTGCTATAGCCTGGATTCACTCGCTGATGACCGACACGTTCGATGCTGGGTCATGGATGCCTGTCCCTGTAAGTTTGTGCCACTTTGGGTTCACGACTAGCCATGTCAGCCCGGGTTCTTTGTCATATGGATGCTAGCGGCACTATCATATACGTGAGCCAAAAGGCGCAAACGGTCCCGGGCCAGGTAAGGTGGCACCCGTGGGAATACCGTGCGTGAGGCCGCAAAGTGATATGATGTGTTACATGCTAGATCGGTGTGACTTAGGATCGGGGTCCTGACAGCTTTGGTATCAGAGCCTGACTGCCTGTAGGATTACCTAGCCAAACCGGTCGAAGTTGAGTCTAGAATTTTTTTAGTTATGTAAGGGAATTGATTGTGGGATGGAACGTAAGGCTCTTTTTACTCCTTATACCACATGCCCTTCTGATCCGAGTCATCTTATCTTTCCTGCGGGGTTAAGGAACTAGGCTTTCTCTTCTTTCTATCAGGATCACGTGTTACTAATCCGTAGACTTATAAGATTGTTGGATTTAAGCCTCAGTTCAGTCCCTACTACTTATGTATGTCAACTGTTGATCTCGAAACCTTGATATTGTACTTCTGAGTGGCTATGCCACCATTTTTGTAGCATGTCTCCAATCTTTCGAGCATTTACAGCCGTTATGCTGTCCAAGTCATCCCAGGTTTCTAAATAATCTGATGCAATTGCAAAATCCTTCCTTTTGTTTTCAATGACCTTTCTGGCCAGGTTAACCACACTAAACGCTGAGTTGTGGTATTCTATTACCTCGACATATATGTTGGAGTTATTATTATGACCCTAGGTGTCTTAGGGGATCATCTAGTAATCTAGCCATGATTTATGTCCTAGTGTGATGACTCTGGCCATCATTCTCGAAAGCATGCCGTGATGCAATTTAGTTAGTAGGTATTCTACTCCTGGGTTTTTGAACCCGAGATTCACCCCACTTACTTCATGTTGATAGTAATTGCTAGATCCCTTAGGTTATTAGTAACCTTTGCGTTAGTCCTCGAGGTCTGTGGTATTCCCTTCTTCCAAATACCATGAACCACTTACAGCACATGTTTGTTAGATCAAAAGATCACAACATGAGTGCTCTCGATGAGTTCCCCATTATATGTTGTGACTCTGCCAGTTCTACCTTTCTACATGGGTTATCCGGAAGAAATATTTTGAACTCGTTCGACATTCTAATCCATGCATCCACAACTCAGAAAAACATATGTTCCTTTGAGTTGCCCTCTTTAGTTGTCTTCTGACCCTCGTCTATCAATTGATAGTCAAGAGTATGCATGCATTCATTCATCGATGCCTTTTACTCTTGTGGTCCGTCAAGCCATTCTATTCCATAATGACTAGGAGAAACAAACTCCAGTACCTCATCCATATCTAGGATTGGGTCAAAGTAGTTGTATCTCGCAGATCAAAATGCCAACCCAGCTTTTGTTCTGTTCTACCTTGGAGTATTACCATCTTTTATATCGGGATTATTATAGGAATTGCACACCATCCTATGAACTCTTGGTACAGTGATACTTCTTGCCATCATTGTTCATTCCTCGGTTTTCCGTGTTATTGTAACCAAAATGCCGACAAGTGAATCGTGGTGTGTGAAATCGATACTCCTAGCAACTCTGTTGCTTGGTAGTTAAATGGACAATAACCTCATTCTTAACGTGTTGGTTATTGAATCATCACCCTAAGGTTGATTGTGCTACCTAGTCCCTATTTCCGGTGCACTCTTTCGGTTGTTGAGTTAGGACTTTGTCAATCCCTCGCTCATTTGATCATATCGTCTTGCTCCGAAAGGCAAGATTGTTCTCGAGCTTAATAACATATTGGTGGTTCGTGATTCTCTGATTGTCTTCTCAGAGGTATCATTAGGTTGTCACCTGACCGCTATGTTGAGCTCGTGATCAAGTTGGTTTCCTGTAAACCACCCCCTTCTCCAAGGATCTGTGTTGGATACCCCTGAGCTAGTTGGTCAAGCTAAATAACAACTTGGAGAGTTGGAAGATAAAAGCTTGTCTAACCTAGTTCATTTCCGAAGGGATATCTTGTGTTTGTATGTTTGTTGTAGAAAGATGATCTCTTCATTGATTGGTCCTCGTGATCAGTTGTTGACCCTATTGTCTTATCAAAACCTTGATTTGAGTGTGGCTATCCTCAAATCAAATCAGAACCAACGGTATTCTTAATGTTTTCTTACTCGTGGTTGATCCCTCGAGCATACACCATTATATCTCTTGGGTCTGACTAATGCTATCGCTTGTTCACATAATTATGGAATTCCACTTACATGGAAACCTGGATGAATTGTTGTTGAACCCATCAGCAACATTTTTATCTTCTCCATGATTCGTGCTGAACATGCAGTTAGTATTGGAAACTTTTATAAGCATTATCTTCATGACCCGCTCATGAAGTCTATGTTCAGATGTAATAAGTGACTGTCTCCAGTTCATGTGCATTTGATGCAAGTTGCCGCCGTGATTCGAGAAAGTCAATGTTGTTTCCTCTAGAATCATCCCAAGTCAGTCATGCACGTGCGAAGTATATCATGGCTTGAGAGATTAGCTACCTCCAATCCATCGGTATTTCCTAGCACACCAAGCCACTAATTGAATTGTTCAAGATAAAGAAGTCTGTTCTAAAGTGAATACTTTAGACTTCCGCGCGGAGACTCCGATATCATTAATGATGGTTCCCAACCAGAACTCGGTAGTGTTTTGTTGTAAGACTACCATGTGTTCATGCTTGTCTAGGACAACGTGTTCACATGTTTGTAGCAGAACCAACTCATGTTTTGGAGCTTGCCGTAGTTCATTCCCCGAGATTCTCGCAAAGCCGTCTCGTCGATTTGTGTTGCAAACTTTCATTTTTCTTTCTAGACTTGATGAGTCTAGAATATCCCGACACCAGCCAGATCTGAATCTCAGGCAGATATGATGGTTGGAACGTTTCCCCAAGAGCTATAATATTGATCTCTTTGTAACCCGGTAAAATGGATGTCGTGGCCAACACATCTAGCCGGAAGACCCATTATTGTTGGCTCTTGTTTGAGGAATATGGCCACCTCCCCATAGGGATTTCATAGGATTTACTCCCTAGTTATTCCTTATGGATTCTTGAGCTTCCGAAGTCCGACCTTTACTTGATGTTCTAGTTATCAAGCCATATCTATAAATGGGTTGCGCTAGCACATCAAGGAGAACATTAGAAGCGGGGTGCTAAATGTCTCTCGATCGATCATCCAGATTTCGTTCCCTTGGCCTCGCTAAGGTGAAATCTGAGAAGGTGTTATCTCCTTTTGCGTCTGCATCATCCATCACCATTCATCATGGTAGTAAGTTGTGTTGCCAGGATCCTTGACACGGATATTGGTAAAACCTTGATGAATATGGAAATGCTCAAGTTCTTGAGAGCATGCACAAGCACTAGGTGTTATCATCGGCACTAACTAGGATTGCTCCTAGCTTCCTCGGTTATGCTATAAATTTTCAAACAGTGGACTCACTCTTTGTTGTTTAGTTTCTTCCCAGTTACTAGAATCATTCCCAGCATTTGTGTTTTATTCCCAGCTTGCACCGTCATTGTGCCATCCTACCTTGGGTCCCATCCATATCCGATGATAAGCAAAATCAACCTTTGTGTTGTCTTCAACAAGGTAATCCAGATCATCCATACTGGTCCGGGTATGTCATTCCACCGAACTCCTCCAAATGATCAATTTTGATTTGCCTTAAGCTGGTATAAAGAATTTCAATGATCTCGGAATCAAAGGTAATTCTTTTTGCCACTTAAGGGGATATTTCTACGAGTCACCCTCCTCCAAGATGTCTTGTTTTGGTATCATGGAAACCCAACTCCTCGCTATGTTGACAACCGTTCACCACCTTCTTAAGCGTGAAATTGTTGTCTACCTAGTGAACCTTCATCATCTGCTTCACTTCATTCCTCTAGATGTGTGCTTCGCGTCTCAGCTCGAGAGGTGTTTCTACGTCTCATTTCGGGAGTTGATCTTGTGATCATTAAGATGATCCATCCATGTGGACATGTTTCGCTCTTTTGTCCTCGTGCTGGTTGAAGATCTCGAAAGCAAGTACGTCAAGATCAATTTGAGTCGACAAATCAACAACCTCGAGAAGACAGTTGGATCATGAAGTTTGTGATGCTTAGTGTCCCCATTGCCTTCTTACCTCACGTCTTGAATCTCGGGTCGAGATTCTTGTTTAGTGGGGGTGAGTTGTCACATCCTAGCTAGTCCATGCATTAGAGTGTTGCATCATGTTTACCTTTCATCAGAAATTTGAAATGGGGAAGACAGAACCCCCAGAACCCTCTGAATCCAACTAGGGTTTACTAAAAATATTTTCAATGAACCTGAAATGCCCTTCTAAAATGTTCATCACCTTTGCCTTGGTCCTAAACCATTGTCAGAAGTGAGGCACAGATTTCTAGGTCACTCTAAGGTCACTGGATTAAATCTCTAACTATTTGAATTTGGGCATTTAAATTATATAAAATATTTGAAATGCTCAAATAATCCCAAACTAAAATGTTCCATGCTGGAAATATTCCAATTAAGGACCAGGTGCAGTTTGGTGATTTCTGGAGTTGCCTAGTTATTTTTAGAAATGCAACAAACCTACAAAATAAAAAAAACAGAAACAAAAGAGAAAGTCTTACCTGGCGCCACCCAACAGGCCCACCTGCCGGCCCAGCCCAGCCACCGCTCCAGCGAGCTGCTTGGCTTGGCCAGGCAGGCAGGCAGCTGCTCGACGGCGAGCACAGCATGCGTGCCACGCAGCTTCCCGCCGCCTCGCCGCTCCCCTCGTCCAGCTGTTGACGTGGGACGAACCCTCTCCCTCTCCCCGACCCCGCAGACACCCGCTCCTCCCCCTGGCTCCTCTCTCTCGCCCTCCCCGACGTCGCCCGAGACGTCATCGTCGCCGCCGCTCGCCACAGCCGCGTCCAACACCGTCCCCACGCCCTCTCACTATGTCCGGACGGTTCGCCGTCGTTGGCTACATCGACTAGCCAAGCCGCACGACGCCGGAGCCCCTGCATCATCCCCGCCGCCGTCGTCTTCAACCTCGGGCCGCCCAGATCAGCGTTGCTGTTCCGACCGCACCGAGCCCTCCCCGAGCACGCTGACCATCCCTGCGGTTTCTCCGTGAGCTGCTGAACCTCCCCGTGCTTTCCGTTTTGCCCCTAGAGTACCGTAGATGCCGCGTCTCCTGTGCCCGAACACGCCGCCGCCTGACCTCGTCGCCGGTGCTGCTCCGGTGACCATTTGGTCACGGGCTTGTGCCCGTCACACTCCTCGCGCCGCGTAGAGGCCGTAGGTGTTAGCGCCACACTGCCTAGGCCACTGCAGCCACGCACACGAGCCGGCACGAGCTTCGGCCTCCGCCAAACTCGTCGTTGGTGATGCTCCGGCCACTCCCCGGACAAGCCATCACCACGGCTTGATGCGGGCGAGCACTAGCTGCTCGTAGCTGCTCTCCGCGCAGCAAATGAAGCCCTGTGGGCAAAACCCGCAGCACATCGCCGCGTCTGGCCTCGCCAGCGGCTAAACGCCGGCAGGCTTTGACCCGTTGACCGGCGGTTTGACCCCGCTGACTTATTTGACTAGGTGGGGCCCTCTGCTAATTAACCTAGTTTAGGATTAATCAAAATTAGTTAGTCTAATTAGCTACTAACAAGCGGGACCCGCTGGTCAGGTTGACCTGGACGCCCCCGTTGACCCCCTGACGTCACTCTGACGCGCTGCTGATGCAATAACTAATTTCTGGATTTATTTTTATTTAGAAAATTCCAGAAATTGTTGCAAACTTCTAAAATTCATATAAAATCAACCGTAGCTCCAAATCAAATAAATTATATACGAAAAATGATCAGAAAAATGCAATCTATCCATCTGTACCATTTTCATGCATGTTAGAACACTTTAACCTTGCTGTTTAGGTGAAACAAGGTAATGCACTGATATGACCTTTTAAAATGGGTTTGCATTTGAATCTTTGGTTCAAATGGACTCATCTCAACCTGTTCTAGCTTGCATTAGCCCAAAACACATTCATATTGCCATGTCATAGCATGCATCATATTGTGCATTGCATTGTTCGTGTTTCTTCTCTGTTTGCTGGTGTTGTTCCCCCTCGGTAGACGTTGTACCGACGTTGTGATCGTTGACACTGATGAAGACTCAATGCTATCTTCAGAAGTGCCAGGCAAGCAAAACCCCCTTGTTCATTCCGATACAATCCCACTCTCTCGCTCCTGCTCTCTTTTACTGCATTAGGACAACAACGATTCATCTGTTACTTGCTACGGTAGCTGAACCCCTTTATCCTCTGCATGACCTGTCATTGCCACAGTAAATAGATGAAACCCACTAGCATGAGTAGGAGTTGTTTGAGCCCTGTTGTGCCTACTCATTCATGCTTGTTTGTCATGCCTGCTACTGCTTAGAGTTGAGTCAGGTCTGATTCATCGGGGATGAATCAGAGGTTTGTGAACATGTCCTACTGTGTGTGAGCTAAGTGTGTGAACACGATTTGGTGAAGGTAGCGGTGAGAGGCCATGTAGGAGTACATGGTGGGTTGTCTCATTGAAGCCGTCCTCAGGAACTGAGTTCCGTGTTTGTGATCCATGAAACAGTTACTACCACTCATTGGGCCCGAAACCAATGGACCCTCTCGGCTTCTTAACCACCCTTGCTCTCTGTCCAGGAGTTGCAACTAGTTTCTAGTGTTTGTAGGATATGTGTTGGAGGCCATGCGTAGCGCTGACCCTAGGGGTGGGCTATGATGCGGTAGATACACCATGGCCCGGTGTACCGAGCACCCGTTTGGTGTCTCGGGAACCCTGCACACATCGTTTGGGGCTATGAGCGAAACCCCGGCCGAATCTCCTCGCGGATGGAACCCGAATAGGCGATAAACCTCGACTAGAGACTTGAGTGTTTAGGTAGGTCGTGGCCGACACCCACGTTGGGCTTCCGCTTGAAGGTTGCTGAGTACATGTCGTGTAAACGGCGGTAAGTGGTGAGAGCGTGTGTGAAGAAGTACACCCCTGCAGGGTTAACATCATCTATTCGAATAGCCGTGTCCGCGGAAAAGGACTTCTGGGTTGCCTGTACAGTTCATAGACAAGTGAAAGTGGATACTCTAAAATACGCAAGATAAGTGTGAGTGCTATGGATGGCGTTCTCGTAGGGAGACGGGAGCGGATCCATAGTGGTGTATTGGTTGGTGAATATGTGGACTCGTGTGCGCCACCTCAAAGAGTCGCTTGCAGTCGTAGTTTAGGATAGCCACCGAGTCAAAGCTGGCTTGCTGCAGTTAAACCCCACCATCCCCTTTGTTGATAATGATGCATATGTAGTTAGTTCTGATGTAAGTCTTGCTGGGTACATTTGTACTCACGTTTGCCTATTTTATGTTTTTTGCAGAGAGACTTCAGTCTCACTAGTAGTTCCGCTTGGACTTCGACGTTTAGCTTGTTACCTCAGCTACGATCTTGTGCCCTCAGCAGGATCTTGTAGATAGTCAGGCTTCTCAGCCTTTTTCATTTATAGATGTCTGTACTCAGACATGTTAAGCTTCCGCTTGTGCTTTGACTTGTATGCTCTGAATGTTGGGTCATGAGACCCATGTTTGTAATATCTCGCTCCTCGGAGCCTATTGAATAAAATACTTGAGTTGTAGAGTCATGTTGTGATGCCATGTTGTATTTGCACATATCGAGCATATTGTGTGTATGTTATTGAAATGCTTGGTATGTGTGGGATCTGACTATCTAGTTGTTTATCCTTAGTAGCCTCTCTTACCGGGAAATGTCTCCTAGTGCTTCCACTGAGCCTTGGTAGCTTGCTACTGCTCCGGAACACTTAGGCTGGCCGACATGTGTCCTTCTTCGTTCCTGTGTCTGTCCCTTCGGGGAAATGTCACGCGATGAATACCGGAGTCATGTTAGCCCGCTACAGCCCGGTTCACCGGAGTCCTGCTAGCCCAGTGCTACAGTCTGGATTCACTCGCTGATGACCGACACGTTGGTGCTGGGTCATGGATGCCTGTCCCTGTAAGTTTGTGCCACTTTGGGTTCACGACTAGCCATGTCAGCCCGGGTTCTTTGTCATATGGATGCTAGCGGCACTATCATATACGTGAGCCAAAAGGCGCAAACGGTCCCGGGCAAGGTAAGGTGGCACCCGTGGGAATACCGTGCGTGAGGCCGCAAAGTGATATGATGTGTTACATGCTAGATCGGTGTGACTTAGGATCGGGGTCCTGACACAGCCGGACTCCGATCCCGCCCCTTTATAAGGAGGGGAGGGGGAGGGGCGGCTCTTATCAACCTCCCGCCATCTGCTTCTTCTCCTCTTGGCTTCTTTTCCTCTTCTGCCATGACGAGAGATGCCTCGACAGTGGCATCGAGGGTTGCCGCCCGCCAACATGCCCCCCCTTCCCAAGATCTCACGGCGGCGGAGCCATCCACAAGGGGAAGGGGGAGGGGGCAAGGCCGAGGCCGCCGTGGCGCTCGGGGGAGAGGAGGACGGGGCGGTGCATCGGCCTCGCCTCCACCAGCAATCCCTCCCCCGATGGAAGGCCACATCAGGGATCACCCCCGTGAGTTCTTCATCAGGCTACGCTGACCGGCACACCGCCATCTTTGTCTTCCCACCCCATTTGCTCGTTAGATGGAGCTCGATCCTCCGCAGGCGCTGAGGTTGCACATGAGGGGATGCGGGAATAGCGGCATGCGGGTCGATGTCGAGTTCCCGGCCCCTCATGTCATGTATCTCCGCAACGGATGGAAGACCTTTGCTCGCATCCACAGCCTGACGCCGGGGCTCGTCCTCTACTTCAAGCTGATGGAGAACGGCCTGCTCTCCGTCAAGGTCCTCAGAGACCTCGACACTCACCTAAAGTGCTGCATGGAGAGCTCATCCGATGATGAAGATTCTTCCTCGAGCAGGAGTGACGAGGAGGACAGCGATAGCGACAACGGGAGCACTAAGCGGGAGGATGACGAGTCTGACTAGGCGCCGGGCCAACCGTCCCCGAGCGGCAACGGTAGCTGCAGCATTTGCAGCTGGTCCCCTCTCCTGGTGGGACCAGCTCCTTGAACTTCTCGAGGTCGCCTCCTTGGGTGGTTGGCGTAGGGAGGCCGGAGAAGGCGAAGAAGGCGGGTGGTGGGCTGTCAAGTTAGAGTACGATGGCACTGACGCTTTCCTAGCGTATTGATGACCCGCTGCCTCATTTTCCAGCTCTTATCCAGTACCATCATCACCAGCCCTCTCCTGGACAGCCGTCGGGATGTCCTCTTGGTGCCTTCTGCTGCTCCTACCTCGAATAGGCATTTCTTTTGCCCCCCTGTTGTCTTGTTCTGCTTCCTGAGGAGAGGGACAAGAAAGGGATTACGGGCATCTTATCCTTTTTTAACTTGTAAGCCCACGGGCCTTAGTTGCGTTTAAAACTTGTAATCCCCTTGCTCATGTTTACATTCCGTATGATTTGTACTTGTATGGGACGTATTAATGAAAAAGGGTGCTTGCCAGTTTCTTTGTGTGTGAGCCACGCCCATACCAATGAACAAATCCTTGTTATTTTCTGTATAAACAAAGTCTCCCGGCAACAGGTCTTGCCGCTCCCTTACTTCATTCAGCTGCACTCACGTTTTTGGTGGAGGAAGTGATGAAATGGAGTTAGGCCCTACTCCTGTCTCCTCGCTGCCGCAACTGCAACCAGATTCTGCCCTAAGAAATAATTTCTTTGGTACAGGAAAAAGGGAGCACGGTAGCCTAGAAACAAGACAAGGCTTCATACGCCACTAGTTTCATACGGGAATGCAAGACAAGGGATGAAAAACTTATCTGGATCTGCGGTCCCCCCTCTGGCAACATTGGCTTGCCGGGGTCGGACCCTCATATCTTCAGCCCCTGGCAACCCTAGCTTGCTGGGGTCGGAGCGCCAGCTTGTTCTCCTCATCTCCATATAGCTAAGCGGATATGCTAATGTATCCTGCGAACCAAAAAGGACGGAGAGGTACAAAGAGACATAGACTCGACGTCTAAGCTTGGGGTTAGTCGCCGCTAAGCACTATGAACCCTAACCGAGGAGGAGACTCAACCTAGCATGCATGCTATAACTTAGGGCGCCAGCGCTTCATTTATTTTATGCTTAGGGTCTGCGCCTAGCTCTGTACAAAGGGTTACATGCCTTGCCGGCAAGGCTTGTACAAAAGGTGGCTTGCCGGGGGGCCCGGCAAGCCACGCCTTATGGGTAAAACTTGCGAAGATGCTCGATGTTCCAGGAGTTGGTCACTGGATTGGCATCTTCGGTCTCCAGGCGGACTGCGCTGGGCCTGGTGACTCGTGTTACCCGATAAGGGCCTTCCCACTTCGGCGTCAACTTGTTGGAATTCTTGGCCGACTGAACATGCCGAATAACAAGGTTGCCTTCCTCAAAGCTTCGGGAATGGACCTTGCGGCTATGGTAGGGCGCAAGGCTTGCCGGTAGCGTGCTGCTCTCATAGCCGCCCGAAGACGATCTTCCTCAAGGAGCATCACGTCATCTTGCCGTAATTTCTCTTGCTCAAGCTCATCATAAGCGAGCACTCGAGGTGACCTTTATATGAGTTCCGTGGGGAGAACTGCCTCTGCCACGTAGACCAGGGCAAAGGGTGTCTGGCCGGTGGCTCGATTTGGCGTTGTTCTGATTGACCAAAGAACCGCCGGTAGCTCATCAATCTAGCGCTTTCCATTCTTGCGCAGCCTGTCAAAAGTCTTCGTTCTTAAGCCTCGTAGAACTTCAACATTTGCTCTCTCTGCTTGGCCCTTGCTTCGTGCGTGTGGCACGGAAGCAATACAGACCTTGCTGCCGAGATCCTCGATGTACTACATGAAGGCATGGCTTGTGAACTGTGTGCCGTTGTCGGTGATGACCCTGTTCGGTATACCAAAATGGCAAATAGCCCCTTGAAGAACTTGATGGCCGACTACGCTGTCACCTTCCTCATTGCTTCCACCTCAGGCCACTTTGTGAACTTGTCGATTGCGACGTACAAGTATTCAAAGCCCCCGACAGCGCGAGGGAAAGGGCCCAATATGTCGAGCCCCCAGACCAAGAAGGACCGGGAGAGAGGGATGGTTTGAAGGGCTTGAGCCAGCTGATGAAGCTTTTTCAAATGGAACTGACACGCTTCGACTTGGTTACTAGTGTTGTTGCATCCTGGAGGGCTGTGGGCCAGAAGAAACCCTGCCGGAAAGCCTTGCCGGCGAGGGCCCTCGACCCTATGTGGGAGCCACATATGCCTCCATGTATTTCTGCCAACAGCCCCAGTCCTTCCTCCCGGGGTACACACTTCAACTTCACACCGTTCGGTCTTTTCCTGTATAGAACATCGTCAACGAACTGATACATGGCAGACCGACGAGCTACTTTCTTTGCTTCTTCCTGCTCCTTAGGAAGTTCCCCTGTCCGGAGGAATCGGACGATGTGTTGTGCCCATGCCGGAGCCTGGGGCTCAACGGCAAGGACAAATGCATCTCTTCTGCCACGGGAGCAGCCGTCTCTACGGCCATGGCCTGAGGCCCTGCCGGAGTCGGTTGCCCCATGTCAGGATCGACATCCACGGCAACATATTCACCAGCGGCTCCGGGGAGCTCGGTGGGGAAGTACTTGCCGGGGCCTAATCTCCTCCGCTTGCTTTGACCCGTTGATGATTCAACGGATGGTTGAGTTAACCGAAGCACAAAAGTACCTGGTTCTATAGGTAGCTTGAGGGCAGCATGCTTCGACAGATAGTCGGCGATGTCATTCTCCACTCGGGGGACATGCTCCGCCTGTATCCCGTCAAAGCGCTCCTCCAGTTTTCTCACTTCATCGACGTAAGCTTCCATCAACGGGCTTTGATAATCCTTATTGATTTGCCTGACGACAAGCTGTGAATCACCCCTGACAATGAGCTTTTTGACTCCGAGGTCCGCTGTGATCCTGAGACTGGCAAGCAAGCCCTCGTACTCGGTGGTGTTATTCGTTGACATCTCCCTGGGAAAGTGCATTTGGATAACATACTTGTGGTGCTCTCCGGTGGGTGCGACAAGCAGCACGCCAGCACCGGCGCCTTGCAGCGAGAAAGCCCCATCAAAGTACATGATCCAGTTACGGCTCGTTTCCTTGCCGGGGAGAGTGGTCTCCTGGACCTGTTCATCAGGCGTCGAGGTCCATTCCACAACGTACTCCGCCAAAACTCTGCTTTGGATCACCGAGGTACTTTCAAACTTCAGACCAAAACTTGACAGCTCCAAGGCCCATTCCACAATCCTCCCTCTTGCATCTGGGTTATGCAGTATCCGTTGCAATGGGAGGCGGGTGACAACAGTGATCTCGTGGGCTTGGAAGTAGTGACGTAGCTTCCTCGAGGCCATAAGGAGGCCGAAGAGCAATTTCTGCACACGAGAGTACCTTGACCTAGCCCCCTGCAATAGGGAGCTGACGAAGTAAACCGGGTGCTGCATCATCTTCTTCTTCTGTGCCAGTTCACCTGGTTGCATAGGCCCTGTCTTGCTGGTATCAGACTCTAGCGAGTAACCCGCCCTACCGGGATCGGGCCCTGTCGGGGGGGGGGGAGCTTTGGCTCGTCATCCACCAAGCTTGCCGTCGCGATTGTCTCTTTGTTGACCCCCCTCTGCACCACTAGCGCAGCACTGACCACTTGGTTCGTTGCCGCTAGATACAGTAGCAACGACTCTTGTGGTTTACACGCAACTAATATCGGCATGGAGGAGAGGTACTTCTTCAAGTCTTGCAGCGCCGCTACGACCTCTGGGGTCCACTCCATTGGGCCTGCCTTCTTCAAAATTTTGAAGAAGGGAAGGGCACGCTCGGCAGACCTGGAGATGAATCTGCTCATGGCGGCAACGGAGCCAGTGAGCCGACGCACATCCTTGATCCGCTTGGGTGCCTCGATCTGCTCGATGGCCTTGATCTTGTTGAGATTCACTTCAATCCCGCGCTGCGACACAAAGAACCCAAGAAGCTTGCCGGATGGTACGCCGAAAACAGACTTCTCAGGGTTTAGCTTGATGTTGATCTTGCATAGATTCACAAATGTTTCTTCCAGATCTTGCACAAGTGTTGCCTTGTCCTTGGTTTTGACCACTATGTCATCCATATAAGCTTCCATATTTCTATGCATCTGGGGCTCAAAAGAAATTTGGACAGCTCTTGCAAAAGTCGAGCCAGCACTCTTCAACCCGAAAGGCATCCGTAGAAAACAGTACGTACCACATGGGGTGATGAATGCTGTCTTCTCTTCATCTTCTCTTGTCATGAAGATCTGGTGATATCCTGAGTAAGCATAGAGGAATGACAAGAGGTCACACCCGGCCGTGGAGTCAACAATCTGGTCAATGCACGGCAATGGGAAAGGGTCTTTTGAACAAGCCTTATTGATATCTGTGTAATCAATACACGGCCTCCACTTCCCGTTTGCCTTGTGCACTACTACCGGATTGTCCAACCACGTTGGGTGGAGTACCCCTCTTACCAGACCTACCGCTTCCAACTTTCTGATCTCCTCTGTAATGAACTCCTGCCTCTCCAGAGCTTGCTTCCTAACCTTCTGCTTGACGGGTCACGCATGAGGACAGACAACAAGATGGTGCTCAATCACTTCCCTGGAACGCTGGGGATGTCAGATGCTTGCCATGCAAACACGTCGACATTCACCCACAGGAAAGAGACGAGCTCGCCTTCCTATTTGCCGTCAAGGGTGGAGCTTATGGTGAAAGTTCCTCCCTTGTCGTCCTCCTTGGAAGACACCCTTTTGGTCTCTCGCGGTGCAGCCCTCGACTTCTTGCTCTTGCCGGTGGAGCTCTCTGGCACGTCCTCGATGGGAGCACAACACTCCGAAGAGGTGCGCTTGCCGGAGTAGGTGCGAGAGATCTTGCCAGTCTTCTTCCCTCCCAGAGCTTCAGCGGCAGGAGCAAGTACCTTAGCGGCAGTTGCTGCAACTGCTTGCCGGTAAAGCTGGTTGGCGTAGATCAATGCATCTTTCTTGTCAGAGGGGACGATGATGATGGTCACCGGCCTCGGCATCTTCAGCATGTTGTAGGCGTAATGTGATGCTGTCATGAACTTGGCTAGCGCCGAGCGGCCGAGGAACCCGTTGTAGGGCAAGGGGATCTCGGCCACGTGGAAGACAATCCTCTCCGTCCGATAATTCAACTCACTTCCAAATGTCACTGGCAGTGTGACCTTTCCCTTCGGCTGGCTTCTTCCCGGGTTGACCCCCTGAAACATGCCCGTTTCTTCGAGGTCTCCATCAGGAATCTGCATCCTGTTGATCACGACAGGCGATATCAAGTTCAGACCGGCCCCACCGTCGACTAGCATGTTTGTCACTTTGAGGTTGCATATTGTTGGCGAAACCAACAACGGCAAGCACCCGACCACTATTGTGCGATCAGGGTGGTCTTCAACGTCAAAGATGATAGGCGTGCTGGACCACTTCAGTGGCTTCCGAGCGTCGACTGATGGCTCCACTGCCGCAATCTCGCGCGCCCACTGTTTAAGCTGGCGGTGTGAGGTGAGCAGCGAGGCGCCACCGTCGATGTACATGGCCTCTGTTGCCTTCTGGAACTCATGATCGCCGGACTCGTCCTCCTCGTCATGATCAACGTCTTCCTGCTTCTTGTCGCGGCCCCGGGCGGGCCTCTCTTTCTGGTTATCCTTGCCGCGGCGGCCTTCCTGACCGCCGTGCTTTTTGGTGGATCCTCGGGCACCATTTTGACCCTTCTCCTTGTCCCGCCTCTCGTACTCAGCCTTCTGCTTCTCAGCAAGCACCTCAACTTGTCGGCATTTCTGGAGATCGTGGCCCATGGTGCGATGGATCTTTCAATACTGCTTGTCGGAGCTTCTCGGCTTGTCGGTGGCTGCCAAGGCCCGGCAAGCGGCACACTCGGCAACCTCCTTGCCAGGGTCACTTGCCTTGGCCTTTTTGGCAGTGCCGGTGTCATCGGATCCCTCGACGGCAAGCACAGCCTTGCCCCTGCGCTTCCTGTTACGGCGCCGGCCCTTCTTTGCCGGGGCGGCAGCATCGTCATCTGTGGAGTCGGTTTCCGCACCGGTGTCTTCGCCGGGGTACTTCCTCCATTCTTCAGCCCGAGTGCACCTATCGGCCAGAATGTAGAGTTCGGCCACATCCCTGACCTTGTTCATCGCTAATTCTTTGCTCATCTTATGGTGCGCACATTCTGGTGGAACGCGCTGATCACGACGGCGGGATGAACGTCTGGGATGTTGTACTGCACTCAGCTGAACCTCTACATGTACTTGCGTAGGTTCTCCCCTTCCTTCTGGGGGATGATATGCAGATCGCTTGCCGGGCCATGAGTTTGATGGCCTCCAGTGAAGGCGCCAACAAACTCATGACACAGATCTGACCAAGAAGAAATGGAGTCCGCCGGCAAGTGCATCAACCATGACATGACATTGGGCTTAAGCACCAACGGGAAATAGTTGGCAACTACCTTGTCCTCATGGGTTCCAGATACTTGCATCACAATGGTGTAGATGCTGAGGAACTCCGACGGGTGAGTTTTGCCGTTGTACTTCTCGCCAACCTCGGGTTTGAATGTGCGGTGGGACGGCCACTAGAACTACCGTAGCTCACGGGTAAAGCCCGGACAACCCACCTCGTAGGTTAGGCCGCCGTAGCCTCCCGGCGCCGGGTGGTACATCACGGGCCCCGCCCGCCTATCTGACTGGTGGCGTGCATCGCGTCGGTGCTCGATGGTAGTTCAAATGTCCTCAAGGTTTCGCTCCTGAAGAACTTGGCGCTGGTCGCGGCGGGTCCATGGATCAGATGACGCTATGGAAATGTTATCACATGTGTCATCATGATGGATCGACGCTCGCGGTGGTTGGCGTGGGGGAGGAGAGTGCACCGTGGCTGCATCACCTCCGGCCCTTCCTCTACTGCAATGTGGGGGCTTGGCAGAGCGCCGGCCAGCGGGCGCTGCTGGCCACAGCTCGTCCCCATTGGTGATGCCGATGAGACTCCGGACGGTGGCTCTCCACTCGTTGAGCTTCTCCGCAGCAGGAGGAAAGTCGAGGAGCAGCTGCGCGCGCGCCAGAGCTTCTGTTGGTGTAGGTGGCGGTGAAAGCTGCATGGACCGTGACGCGCTCTGACCTCTAACTATGTTAGAGGGAGCTCTGTCACGGTCCTGCGGTCGTACACCATTTTCGCCAGCGCTCCGGCCTGCATGTTGGCCTTCTTTGTCCCACGGATGATGCACGGGGCTCTTTCCACGGCGGCGCCCAGGGTCACCAACGTGGTGACGTTGCTCGTCGCACACAACTTGGGAAGAGCGCGCCGTGGGCGCCGGCGTGGGTGTCTTGGAGGGCGCCGCGTCGCCAACCGGTGGCATGGCGACGCCTCTCGTGGGCCCCACGCCGTCCGCGTGGGCCCTACTCCGTCTCTGGATGCGGCGAAGTCCGGACCGTCGCCTTGCGTGCGGACGACGCTGCTCACCAAGCTCTGGCTGCCAGAGCGACGCGGATGTTCGCGGGCCGCGCCGCGGGTTCTGTCCGCGACAGGCCCGCTGCCCGCCCGTGCGGGCGCGGGCAGCCCTGCTCCAGATGAGCCGACAATGAACTGCTACATGTCCACTTCTTGTAAGCAAAAGTTTCTCCTCATGCTGCGAGCCACCACGCACGCGTTAGCGAGGGAGAAGGTGTAATCAAGCTTCTCGTTGTTCTACGAGTTGACGGGACACATCAAAGTTATTTAGTACACACTCTCTTCAAAAGAGGGCTGACCATGTCATGGCTACCATCCCGTGCTCGGTCATTGAGTATGTGCACTATTCATTGCTACCACCCAGATGATGGGCTCCGCGCGTCCGCTGGCTGGCTGAGAAGAGAGATAGAGGAGGGCCGAGCACAAACTCCAGGAAATTTGTTCTACTGCCTCCGTTTGGGTGAATAAGTCATTCGCGTAGTTCTAGGTTGACGATTTAACTATCTAAATATGTATTATATGTGACAAAAAATATATATTTAGAAACTACATCCTTGTAGAAATCTAGTGATCTACTTTTCATGACATATAACACATATTTAATTCCTCAAATCGATGACCGAAAACTCCGCGAATGACTTATTCACCTAGACGGAGGTAGTACGTAACCAACACCTCGATATAGGCTCAATATAGTGGGGTGGCATGGGCCATAACTAGCATTCACGTCTAGCAGTACGGCACACGCCACCCACATGAGTCCCATCCGACACCAATTTTGTTGGAGTCCGTGCTACAATGATCTCTTCTCCCTCCTATTTTCTCAGCCATCGCATGGTGGGTGGGGTGGGGGTTTGCCGATAGTCGGTTGGCTCAACTGCGGTCCCACTTGTAAGTGAAAATGCAACACCGCACACATTCCCCCTTGAGCAGCGTGTGAGTCCTGGATTAGGGGGGTCCTCGGACATCCGACTGTATACTTTGGTCGGACTGGTAGACTATGAAGATACAAGATTGAAGACTTCGCCCCGTGTCCGGATGGGACTCTGCTTTGCGTGGAAGGCAAGCTTGGCGATTCGGATTTGTAGATCTCCTTCTCTGTACCGACTCTATGTAACCCTGGCCCCCCTTCGGTGTCTATATAAACTGGAGGGCTTAGTCTGTAGGACAACAGCAATCATACCATAAGCTAGCTTCTAGGGTTTAGCCTCTACGATCTTGTGGTAGATCAACTCTTGTAATACTCATATCATCAAGATCAATCAAGCATGAAGTAGGGTATTACCTCCATCGAGAGGGCCTGAACCTGGGTAAACATCGTGTCCCCAGCCTCCTATTACCATTAGCCGTAGACGCACAGTTCGGGACCCCCTACCCGAGATCCGTCGGTTTTGACACCGACATTGGTGCTTTCATTGAGAGTTCCACTGTGTCACCACGATAAGGCTAGATGGCTCCTTCAATCGTCTTCAACGACGCGGTCCAGGGGGAGGTTTTCCTTCTCGGATAGATCTTTATATTCAGCGGCTTCGTACTGCGGGCCTACTCGCTTGGCCATCTAGAGCAGATCGATAGCTACGCCCCTAGCCATCTGGTCAGGTTTGGAAGCTTAAACTACACTACCGACATCCGTGGAGACTTGATCTTCGACGGATTCGAGCCCGTGTTAGGTGCGCTGAACAGTCTCGACGAGCATGACTTAGATCTACCATCAGATAGTATTCGAGGGATCATGCCTGCGGCTGCTCCGAGACTCAATCCGGAGCAGATTGTGCCATCCGAGGACGGGTGGATGGACCCCGCCACGGACACCGCACACTCATCGGCCTTGGAGCCGAACACTGATCCCACCTCCTGTGAGGTCGGTATCATCGGACCCTCGGACTCGTCTCCGGCTACAGGATCCGAACCACGTACGCCCGTGCCTATCGAATCTGATTGGGCACTGGTCATGGAGTTCACCTCCGCGTGTATCTTAAGCACCCACCCTTGGGAGATTCTTGGCCGAACTATGTCTGTCCCATGTGGGAAGCGGACAACGAGGAAATTCGTTCCCCACCCACCACCCACTTAATAGCCACTGTCGATGACTTAACCGACATGCTCAATTTCGACTCCGAAGACATCGACGGTATGGACGACGATGCTGGAGATGAACAGGAACCACCACCCACGGGGCGCTGGACAGTCACCTCATCATACGATGTATATATGGTGGATACACCCAAAGAAAACAATGGCGAGGAATGGAAGGACACAACAAAGGATAAACCCCTCGAGCAGAAACCAAAGCGACGATGTAGGCGCCGCTCTAAATCCCACCACAGCAAAAACAACAATGACAACGCAAGAAATAACAACACCCCGGTGGACTCCAAAGGAAACGACGACCCCACGGACCCAACTATGGAGCAGGATAAGCCAGGGGACAATGAACACAGTCCGGAGCCGATGTCCGATGACGGCGATCTCGAGGGTAAAACTCATCAACCTATCTCCGAAGAGGAGAACAGTCCAGACGACGATGCACTCAACATCCCAAAAAACACTTGAAACGAGAGAACCTCCATCAAAGGCTTATTGCCACTGCGAGGAGCTTGAAGAAGCAGAAGCAAAGGCTTAAGGCCGCGGAGGATACGCTCAACCACAGATGGAACAAAGTGCTCGGCACTAAAGAAAAGTATGGCGACGATCGCCACACAAAGAGCTACCCAAAGCGCAAGCTGCTGCCCGAATTCGACGATGAGGCCATAGAGCCCATTCCGCCGAAAAACAATACGGCCGATCAGCTAGACCGACCACCCCGTGGACGCAACAGCACGGCTAATGCTGCCGCACACAAGTCAACACATGATTTACGTGAGCTTCTGGACAAAAAGCCGGTGTGGCTAGGTCCATTTACGGATCTAGAAAACGTGCTCCGGCGCAGGATCACAGCCACCAAAACGATCATACCGATCGAATACCAGCTCGGAATCAATACCGAATACAACAACCATCGACAACATGCCATGACACATCCAAATACAGGAGTGTTGCGCATCCCCTGTGCTTCACCAATGAGGTGCTGGATTATGAATTTCCAGAGGGATTTAAACCCGTGAATATAGAGGCATACGACGGAACAACAGAACCTGGGGTCTGGATTGAGGACTTTATCCTTCATATCCACATGGCTCACGAAGATGATCTCCACGCCATTAAATACCTACCCCTCAAGTTGAAAGGACCAGCTCGGCACTGGTTTAAAAGCCTTCCCGAAAACTCAATTGGAAGTTGGGAGGAACTTGAGGATGCTTTCAGGGCCAACTTTCAAGGTACCTATGTCCGACCTCCGGATGCAGGCGATTTAAGTCACATAATCCAACAACATGGAGAGTCAGCCCGTAAGCTTTGGAACAGATTTCTCACCAAGAAAAATCAGATCGTCGACTGTCCGGATGCCGAAGCCTTAGCGGCTTTCAAGCACAATATCCGAGACGAATGGCTCGCCAGACACCTCGGCCAAGAAAAGCCAAGGACAATGGCAGCCCTAACAAGCCTTATGACCCTCTTTTGCACGGGCGAGGATAGCTGGTTGGCCCGTAGCGACACCAGCAAGCCAGGCACATCCGAAGTCAGGAATGGCAATGGGAAGCCGCGACGCAATAAAAACAAGCGTAGGAACAATGACGACAACCCAGATAATACGACGGTCAACTCCGGATTCAGGAGCTCTCGACCCGGTCAACGGAAGAAGCCATTTAAAGGCAGTAGAGATGGACCGTCTAGCCTAAATAAAATTCTAGACTAGCTATGTCAGATTCATGGAAACCCCGAAAAACCTGCAAACCACACCCATAGAGAGTGCTGGGTTTTCAAGCAGGCCGGCAAGCTAAATGACAAACATAAGGGGAGGGAGACACCAAGTGAAGACGAGGATGAGCCTCGCCAGCCGAACACTAGGGGACAGAAAAAAATTCCCACAAGAAGTCAAAACAGTGAACATGATTTATGCAACTCACATTACAAAGAGAAGGCGCAAATGCGCACTCCGAGACATATACGCTGTAGAGCCTGTCGCCCCCAAATTCAATCCCTGGTCGGCCTGCCCGATCACCTTTGATCGCATAGATCATCCGACTAGTGTACAACATGGAGGATCGGCTGCCTTGGTGCTCGACCCAATGATCGACGGATACCATCTCACCCGAGTCCTTATGGACGGCGGCAGTAGTCTTAACCTGATATACCAGGACACTATCCGCAAAATGGGGATAGACCCGTCAAGAATCATCCAAAGTAATACTACCTTTAAAGGAGTAATACCAGGTGTTGAGTGCTATGTCTTGAGCTTGCGTTGGTTATCCTTGAAGAGGAAAGGGTGATGCAGCACAGTAGCGTAAGTATTTCCCTCAGTTTTTGAGAACCAAGGTATCAATCCAGTAGGAGGCTCCTCACAAGTCCCACAAACCTACACAAACAAAGAACTCGCAACCAACGCAATAAAGGGGTTGTCAATACCTTCACGGCCACTTGCGGAAGTGAGATCTGATACAGATAATATGATAAGATAAATATATTTTTGGTATTTTATAATATAGATGCAAAAAGTAAAGATGCAAATAAAAGTAGATTGAAAGCTTATATGATAAAAGATAGACCCGGGGACCATAGGTTGCACTAGTGGCTTCTCTCAAGATAGCATAGGTATTACAGTGGGTGAACAAATTATTGTCGAGCAATTGATAGAAAAGCGAATAATTATGAGATTATCTAGGCATGATCATGTATATAGGCATCACGTCCGCAACAAGTAGATCAACTGCTGCCTGCATCTACTACTATTACTCCACACATCGACCGCTATCCAGCATGCATCTAGAGTATTAAGTTCATAAGGACAGAGTAACGCATTAAGAAAGACGACATGATGTAGAGGGATAAACTCAAGCAATATGATATAAACCCGATCTTTTTATCCTCGATGGCAACAATACAATACGTGCCTTGCAACCCTTTCTGTCACTGGGTCAGGACACCACAAGATCGAACCCAAAGCTAAGCACTTCTCCCATGGAAAGAAAGATCAATCTAGTAGGCCAAACCAAACCGATAATTCAAAGAGAGTTGCAAAGATAACTCAGTCATACATAAAAAATTCAGAGAAGATTCAGATATATCTCATAGATAAACTTAATCATAAACCCACAATTCATCGGATCTCGACAAACACACCGCAAAAAGAGTTTACATCGAATAGATCTCCAGAAGAGAGGGGGAGAATATTGTATTGAGATCCAAAAAGAGAGAAGAAGCCAACTAGCTAATAACTATGGACCCGAAGGTCTGTGGTAAACTACTCACAACTCATCGGAAGGGCTATGGTGTTGATGTAGAAGCCCTCTGTGGTCGATTCCTCCTCCGACGGAGCACCGACGAAGGCTCCAAGATGGGATCTCGCGGATACAGAAGGTTACGGTGGCGGAAATATTTCTTCGGTGGCTCCCTTGATCTTTTAAGGGTACGTAGGTATATATAGGAGGAAGAAGTACGCCGGTGGCCGCTCGAGGGGCCTAGGAGACAGGGGGGCGCACCCAGGAGAGGTGGGCACGCCCTCCTATCTCCTGGCCGCCTCGATTGCTTCTTGACTTGCACTCCAAGTTCTCCGGATCACGTTCATTCCAAAAATCATGCTCCCGAAGGTTTCATTTCATTTGGACTCCGTTTGATATTCCTTTTCTTCGAAATACTGAAATAGGCAAAAAACAGCAATACTGAAATAGACACATCATTGAGGCCCGCTGCACGGGCTCTCTAGTACTAGAGGTTATCTTCGGTTCTCCTGATAACTTCAGAAGCGAAGAATTAATCTTCGACATTGCTCCATTCCGAAGCGGCTATCCCGCACTACTCGGAAGAGCGGCCTTCGCTCACTTTAACGCAATCCCGCACTACGCCTACCTTAAACTCAAGATGCCCGGTCCACGTGGCGTCATCACAGTTAGCGGAAATACAGAGCGTTCCTTACGTGCGGAAGAATATGTGGCGGCTCTAGCAGCCGAACACTGAGCGGCCCTTCCAACCAGAATAAATGGCCGGTCCTCAGGACCACAGACACGGTTAGACGAGTCCGGCGCCCACCAGACGTAACAGCTCAGATGAACCTAAGCTTGGGTTGATTGATATACCCCCATAGGTGGTGCTAGGGGCTACTCGCAAAAAAAAGAGGCCCATAGTTCGGCTTGAACCTATTAATATAATAATAGATTGCATTTTTATGGTTCATTGAGAATAACCGACTCTTCACACGATTACACCAGATTCTTTTACCTGGGTTTTTCCTCTTTTACAGATGACCATCATGCTACACCCTTCCAGGATACGACACAACGGAGACAAAGGCGCAGACGTGCAGCCGTGCCCCACTCAAAGGTTTCTCTTTAGATTAAGCCCCTGTGTAAACCTTTTTTAATGTCTCTTGTTGCTTGGCATCCCCTGGGTACTTAACACACCTGAGAGGGATACTGGCGTTATTGGCATTTCGTCACGACAGATTAATGCACGTACCTGGAAATTCGGAGTTCATTATCGAGGGCGTTCCTCAGCCCAGTATATGTTACAAAGTCCGAATACCTTCGGGAGTGTTCGGCGTCGCGAGTTTGGCCTTATATGCATCAGCTCCGAATCATGTCTTTAGTCAAATGTTGTGTTTGCCCGACTCCTGGGTTTTGCTACCTTACGTTCAGTTTTATCGGCTAAGGCGGCCAAAGGAGAACTACTGCGATTGTGCCCTTGTTATTCCGGATGAGCACCTTAGTAGAGAAAGCCGAAAACTGACTGTCATGATACATCGAGAGACTGGTCAACCACTCGATGACCTAGCGGAATCTTCGATATTCCTCTGCCTTAATGAAGGACTGGTTTTCCCGGTCATGTATGTACACGCACCGTATTCGGATAAACGCGGAAGTACTAGGGGCTATATAGTATCCCCACCGTCAAACTCCTATGGCTAAGTGAAAGTGTTAAAGCTATATAGTCCGATTGCCTAGTTCGTCATGCTATCACCTCCTTAACGGACCAAGACGTTGGATAAAGTGTGATTAAGCGTCTTTTACAAACACCCCCGCATTATATGCGTGGGGGCTGAAGCCGATGACTGCTAACTTTTAGGTTATATACACACATAAACGACCGCACAGGAGGCATTACAATACTTTTTGGCAAAAGTATAAACACAACCCTTATAATCAAAATAGCATTGTTTCTTACAATTGAGATACATGTCTATCTAACATGGTACTCTTCGAGCACTGAACCTCTATTAACAGGGCACCTTCTAGGACTTCTTCAAAATAGTGCTCGGTCGGGTCCTGGCCTCCCGCCGGACTAGGGTCGCAATAGCGGTGGCCTCCATTCCTGCCCAGTATGTCTTAACATAGGCAAGAGCCATCTGCGCACCCTCTACGCACGCCGACTTCTTCATAGCATCGATATGCGACACAACGCCAAGGAATTGTTGCACTAAACCAAAATAATTGCCCGGCCTTGGTCCCTTCGGCCAAAGATGATCCACGACAGACCTCATCACAAGTCCAAACAACCTATGGAGCTTGGCCCATGCGGCCATCCTTTCATTCAATGGCAGCGGACGCGTCGGCAAACTGAACTGCGACCAGAACAACCTTTCCACCTCATGATCTTTCTGATCATCGAAAAACTTGGTCGCATCCACAGTACTTTTCGCCAGATCCGCATACGCGTCTGCAACACTCCATAACTGATCCAGAGGAGCATACTTTGGATCTCCGAACTTCATCCGCAACAAAAAGGGCCTCCCAGTCATGATATCTCCGGCTTGTCGAAGCTCCTCCCGTGCAACTCTCATTTCAGAGTGCGTTTCCTTGGCTGCTTCCAAGGCCTTCTTCAGGTCAGCTGCTTTCGCTTGGCTTTCCTTCTCAAGGAGCTCATAGCGGTCGGCAACATCTTTCAGCTCAATAGCCATCTTGGCCATCTTATCTTTGCTTTGGTGATGAGCAGCCTGTTCGGCTTTTAACTCCTCGGCCGCCTTTAGGGTAGCCGCATCACTTGTCCTGGCTTGCTCCTTGGCTCGGGCAAGCTCCGCCCTAAGGGTCTCCACGGCAGCAGTTCCATCGGCAGTCACAACATATTATAGATACTAGCATCATGCTCCTCTTAATATTTGCTGACAAGCCGAAAATACATACCCTGTGCCTCGTCAAGCCGCTTGTTCACAAGCGCGATGTCGGCATCAGCCACGTCAAGCTGCCGCTTCAATTCAGCAAAATCAGCAGTCCGGTCAGCCGCCGGACCCTCGGCTGCATGCACATAAAAGCAGTGCGGTCATTACCTGGGATTATGATCCTCTGTTTGCCACCTCTGGATGGCAACCAGAGTCTCAGGGGCTACTACCTATACAGAGCACACCTAGAGTGTGCGGTACCATCCAAAATACACATATATTACTTGGCGTACCTCAAAGCCTCTCAACAGGCTAGTAAAAGCTTCATTCAACCTGCTTTTGGCAGACAAAATCCTCTGAACTACCATACCCATTAGGGTACGATGCGCCTCTAAGATAGTCGCTTTCTCCAAAAGGCCCGTCAGTGTGTCCGGCTGTGTGCCGGACAATCCCAAACTCTTCTTGTTGCTCTCCTTGGGAGCCGAATACTCCGTACTTCGGGCGGCCGAAGAGTTAGCTTCTGGCCCTGGTGGATCAGGAGAAATCCTCTGTGACGACACCTCAGGGTTGTTCGCCCCATGAGGCGGGGAGGCAGGAGGAGGCGTTTTGCTCTCCATCATCTTCGGAAGAAGATCCCCCAAAGACGAACTCTGTTGAGAAGGGCTATGATCCGGACTGCAAGATAATTTTCGGTTATTATTCTCAAAGATAAAGCAGGATATATTTATCAAAGTACTTTTTATTCACTTACAGCTCGGTGGAGGGCTGGCCCATTTGCGGGCGCTGTGCGGTGAGGATGCCCTCTGGGGCAGGGTCCCCTGGCAAGGGTTTCTTCCCTTGTTTGGACACCTCCGCTTCCAAGTCTTCGGAGGCGGCCCTTTTCTTCCCGTGGGGGAGGGAATTTTAGATTCACCGCCCCTATTATCCTCCTTCTTGGAGACATTAATTCCCCCAGTTTGGATGTATAAAGTGTGAAGCCTGCTCTCGGTTTCTCTATGCCTCCCTTCATCTTCTCCTGATGGCACTTGATAAGGTGCACACTCAAGCATCCTGGTCAGCACGGGGTTCGGCGAGCCTTCGGGAAGAGGGTCCGGACACCTGATCCTCTCCACTTTTCTTAGCCAATACTGGCCGCGGATAGTTCTTAGAATAATGTTATGATAAACATGAACAACGTGTTCGGTGGCAGAGTTACTAACTTGGGTATCGGGACGATTGCAGTTCAAGTCCACATCCTCGATGGTGTCCGGACACTTTATTCGTGACCCGAAGAATAACCGATACATCCCTTCGAGCGTCATGCTGAGGAAGTGATATATAGTTCGTGGTCCTTCTGGGTTGAACTCCCACATCCGGAGAGGTCGACGTTTGCACGGCAGGACCCGGAGAACTAGCATTACTTGAATTATTTTGATGAGGTTTACATCCCTCTCAAGAAGATCCCGAATGTGGCTCTGCAATGTCGGTACGTCATTAGCAGGCACCCAGTCCAGTCCCTTGTTGACCCATGATGCCAGTTGAGGCGGAGGGCCCGAGAGGAAGCTAGGGGCAGCCGCCCACTTTGTGCCTCGAGGAGCGGTGATGTAGAACCACTCCCGTTGCCATAAGCCGGATACCTCCGGGAAGGAACCCTTTTGCCATAGGGCGTCGGTGACTTTGCTTATTACAACGCCTCCGCACTCCGCGTGATGCCCATCGATCATCTTCGGCTTCACATCGAAGGTCTTGAGCCATAAACCGAAGTGTGGGGTAATGCATGAAGGCTTCACACACGACGATAAACGACGAGATGTGAAGAATGGAGTCCGGAGCTAGATCATGAAATTCTAGCCCGTAATAGAACATGAGCCCTCTAACAAAGGGATCAAGACTAAAACCTAGCCCTCGGAGGAAGTGGGAAACAAATACGACACTCTCGTTGGGTTTGGGAGTGGGGATGACCTGCCCTTGAGCAGGCAGCCTATGCAGGATGTCGGCGGTGAGATACCTGGCCCCCCTAAGCTTTTTGATGTCCTCCTCTGTGACAGAGGAGGCCATCCACCGGCCTTGAAGGTTGGATCCAGACATGATTGAAGGTCCGAAGCGCCTAAACTTGAGCCTCGGGTGTTAGAACTCGAGGTGGGGGGAAGAGGAAGGATCGAGCGTGGGAAGATAAGGACAGGCCTTGATCCCTTTATAAAGGTGATGAATATCAAGCGTCCCCCGTGTGACCGTTTAGAACCTGCCTAAAATTGAAGAGTCATATTAACAAACACAGTCGAGTTACCCACGCCCGTATTGATGAGAATCCCGCAATAAGGGGGCACGATCTCTGCTTCAACAAGACGTGCCAAGGAAACCGCCTCGCAATATGTGCAGTAGCTGGTTGTGGAAAAACGGCTCAAATAATAACCGGGCCGTGGCGTGATGTCACACTACGAAAAGTGGTCAGCATATTAGATTTGTGGAATATTTTTCTCTCTACGATGGTATGTGGAATTTGTTTTGCAGAGCCGGACACGACTCTCGTGTTCAAAATCTTCTATGGAGTATTCGGAGAAGGAACCTGCCTTGGAATGCCGAAGATAATCTGCGCGCCGGACTCATCGTCATTGAAGCCTGGTTCAGGGGCTATTGAGGGAGACCTGGATTAGGGGGTCCTCGGACAGCCGGACTGTATACTTTGGCCGAACTGTTGGACTATGAAGATACAAGATTGAAGACTTCGCCCCGTGTCCGGATGGAACTCTCCTTTGCGTGGAAGGCAAGCTTGGCGATTCGGATGTGTAGATCTCCTTCTCTAACCGACTTTGTGTAATGCTAGCCCCCTCCAGTGTCTATATAAACCGGAGGGTTTAGTCCGTGGGACTACAACAATCATACCATAGGCTAGCTTCTAGGGTTTAGCTTCTATGATCTCGTGGTAGATCAACTCTTGTAATACTCATATCATCAAGATCAATCAAGCAAGAAGTAGGGTATTACCTCCATCGAGAGGGTCCGAACCTGGGTAAACATCGTGTCCCCCGCCTCCTATTACCATTAGCCTTAGACGCATAGTTCGGGACCCCCTACCCGAGATCCGCCGGTTTTGACACCGACAGCGTGCCGGGCCAACCGTGTGGGGGTGCAACGCGAACACGACAAGCTTTTCCTTTTGAACTTGTAACTTGTAAAATTTGGTTCTACTCCATGGCGCGACCGATAGATAGAAATAATGATTTTCCCTAGAGTAATGAGAAGTTTGGTTCTGGTGCGGTTCATGCATAGAGTACGTATGAAAATTATGAATTTGATGCGAAAGGTAAGATAATTACTAGTAGTACCATATACTACTACATGGATTAGAAGGAAAGATAAAAATACATACAGATCCATCATCGACATCCTCACGCCCTAGAGCGCAGGGTCACCAACCAACCTGTGAGGAGCAACGGCGTTGGCGGCGAGCTCAACGTGATTCGGAACAATGTCGTCCAAGGTTGCCCTGCGGTCCAAGAAGGCCAGCGTCCTATCGTCCTCCTCTTGCATGTAGTAGTCCTTATGGATGATTTGCGTGTAGACGTGGGTGATTATGTCAATGGTGTCTTGCTGCGCTAGGCGCTGCGCAACGAGTGTGGCCTTGAGGTGGACATTCTCCGGCGCGATGGCAGGCAGTCACATGGCCACTAGTGCGTCGAAGAGGTTGTCACCATAGTGGCCGTTGAGGGTGGCGGGCATCGCAGAGCCTGGGTGCGTCGGCTGGAGGCGTACGTCAAAGTCGTCCGCGAGCTTCTTGACGACAATGAACTTGTCCAGGAAATCAACGAGGACCTCGTCGAACAAGGAGATGAAGCTGTCGTCCAAGCGGCCCCTCACCCTGGTGGCCTCAAGCACTACCTGGAGACGTTCCTCGGTGCCGGGCCACAGGCCGACGTCGTGGACCATCGGGCACAGCCGGCTGATGCCCGCGCTCATCGCCTCCATGGGTCTAGCTTAGCTTCTAGTCAACTGATCTTGTGATTCGAGTGATCACTCTTGCCCTTGGTTAGCGTGCGTAGGTGAGTAGGATTTCATACTAGATTGGACTAGCAGGGAGCCTTTATATGAGAAGTGTAGATTGTGTTGAATTCACGTGTGTGTTGGCCCTTTACTCCTCTGCCCTCTACTGCACCTGCCTTTGGCTGTATGACAGGGCCAACCACCCGTTGGGCCCACGTGTCATTCACCCAAAGGCAGTTGCAGTAAGTCAATGAAGCTGCGTCCCCTCCGTGCCGGTGCAGTATAGTCATCTCACCGGACCTCTAGTTGGGGCCAAACGAGAGAAGTTTGATGTTTACTGGTTTATTGGTCTCCTTTGCATTTTGTGCCAAGTTTTGACCTTTGATTTAACTAATAAAATGTTTAATGCATGTAACCAAAAATGTTGTGTAAGTCACCTTATGAAAACCAAATAAACCCGAAACACTTAGGCACGGTACATTAAGTCCCTCCTCGTTTCTTATTTCGTGACATATCAACCAATGAGAGATGTGGGCCGTGCATGCTTTCAATGACTTGAGACTACCAAACATGACATGCAGTGTTTAGTTCATTGCATGTAATCCTATTAATTAGCAAAAAGACATTAAGTTCTCTCACCGATAGGAATAAAACAATACACCATGTATTTATTTAAAGAGGGAGTAGTACATTTTTTGTGACATGCATTACTAGATATTGCTAGTCAAATACTGAAATCCAGATGGACATGGTAGTACTCCTAAATCCAGACGGTGGTGCTAGTAGTACTAGTAGTAGTACTACCAATGTAGTAGTAGCACTGTACTACCCGTTGGTCAAATTATTACCTGCTGCTCCTCACAGTGAAGTGACAAGACCCTTCACCGGAGATGACACCTGAGTATAGGCGCCGTGTTCGGCATACCATAGTCAGCCTCACCGTATATTGTGACTATCATCATGGCTGTAGAGCTAGCCTGAACACCAATATTGGGGGTGGACGGCGCCGGCAACAATCATTGCGGCAGATTTTTCCATGGCCTTCTAGATGTGGTGGGGAGGAGATAAGGCCGATTGTGAAAGACAAGGAGTTGTTTGTAAATAGCAAAGAAGTGCGGGCATCTTTCTAAACAAACAGAGAAGTTTGGTTTGTATGCGTCAGATCTAGATCCGACGGCTATTGGTGAAAGATGGGAGGCACAACATCATCACCGACTCAGGACCTGTTTGATTCGCAGGATTTTGAAAATGCATGAATAGGACACAGGAATATTACAAGTTTCAAACTGATATGACAAATGTTAGGAGTAATGCTGCACCTACGAAGAGGGAATTACTAGGAAATTTATGTAAGAACTTGTCGGGTGGGAAACGACACCTATGGGGTCACAAGAATCCCTACTACGGTTGTGGGGCGCGGGATCGTGAGAAGGGCGGGACTAGTAATTAGCATCGAGGTGATTTACCTAGGTTCGGGCCGCAAGGATGCGTAAAACCCTACAGTCCTGCTTTGGTGGATGTATTCAGTGTTCTTGAGCTCTCGAACTAGCTGTCAGTGCTGCCTGGTTCCAAAGAGCCGAATCCTTTTCCAGTGCGCCATGGGCCTCCTTTTATAGGCGAAAGGGGCTGCCATAGTGGCACACAGGAGGTGGAAAGGCCTACAGTGTTGTGAGCCTATTGCTTGTATTAGAGGACAAGGCGCATCTAATGCGGGGCTTAGGTGTCCCTTCACTTTATCAGGGACGATGGCGAGGCCCGTCCCGTCCGTCCCCGCTCCTCCTTGCTTTGACACGCGCCCTGGCCAGCGATGCATGCGGTGCCATGTAGGCAGGCGAGCAGCTAAGGTGACGCGGTGGTGGATCCTCCATGAAGGGCTGCATGCTACCACGCAGGTGCCTGCCCAGCTGGTTGGGTTGGCAGCTGCATGTGAACGGCGGCGGAGACTTGGTTGGTGTGGGCCTGACAGTGGCCCCGCTGGCGCCCTTGGCGAGGGCTTTGCCGGGTGGCCCGACAAGGGTCTTGTCGTGGCATGCTGTTGCGCTCGGCAAGGACCTTTCCAGGGGTCTTGTGGGCTTCCTCGGCAGGAACCCTGTTGAGGATCGTTGCCTTCCAATTCTCATCTGATCTTGAATATTCTTCGTCTTCACAAAGATCTGCATTCCGCCATGGAGGTGCCTCCTGAATCTTGTCCCAATGCATTTGTTGGCGTTGGAGACGGTGGGCTCCAAGGTGGCTCGCTTCATTGGTGTCGGCGAGCTGCCCCGGCAAGGGTTCTTGCTGGGGAAACCTGCTTCGTCCATCCGATCTCTGTGGCCTTGGTCCTTGTCGTTGCTTTGTTTGTCTTGTGCTTTCGGCTTCTCTCCGGCTTCCCTCCCCTACCCTGTTATGCGTGGCCCTGGCGGGTGGCTCTGACTGCCCGTGCACAAGTAAAGGGGTCAAAAGGAGAGCCCCTACTTTTGTACACCGACAGGAGCCCCCGGGCCTGGGCCACACCTAAGCGCGACACGTTGTTGGGCCAGGCCCAGAACGGTGCGTGGGCAGGTGGGGCGGATTTTTACCGCGGTAACTACTCCGTCCGCTGTGCTTTACCACGACCTGTGTTGAACGCATGACGTGGGGTCGTGCGGTCATGTGTGACCGAAGCATGCTGGCATCATCTTGCGGTGGAAAGTAAAGAGGTGGCTTGCATGTCTCTTCGAGACTAGGGCTGCTGCTCATTTACTGTCGTTACTCGAGAACCGCCTTGCCACGCGTCCCATTGTGCCCGTCCTTCGTGCCACGTTCGCTGTATGCATGATGCGGAGCGAATGACAGGCGCGCGGGATACAGGAAGTCACGCGCCTGTGGGCCGGTTCCCACGCGCCTTCAATTGAGCAGGGAGGGCGGTCGATGGCCCCGTCCATGGTCACTTCAACAGGCCGGATTGGTTGAGTGGGGCGGCTGAGCCTCGCCCTCTCCCCTTTATAAAGAGGGGAGCGGGAGGAACGGCGCCTCTCAGTCCTCCATCATCTGCTTCTCCCCATTCTTGCTTTCTCCTTCCTTCTGTTATGGCGAGGGGGCGTGGCGACGCTTCATCGGTGGCGGCGAGGGTCTCGGCTCGACAGCGCATCGCTCCTCCCCAAGAGCTCGTAGCAGCGGAGCCACTCGTTAGAGGGAGGGGGAGGGGGAGGGGGCAAGGTCGAGGCTGCCGCAATGCTCGAGGGAGAGGAGGACGAGGTGGCAGACTGGCTTCGCCTCCGCCAGCGGCCCGTCCTCCGATGGAGGCCCATGTCGGGGACAACCCTTTCGAGTTCTTCATCAGGCTGCGCCAGCTGCCGTGCCGTCGTCTTTGCCTTCCGACCCCATTTGCGCGGGAGATGGAGCTGGATCCACCGCAAGCGTTGCGGCTGCAAATGAGGGGTTGCGGGAATAGTGGCACATGGGCTGATGTCGAGTTCCCCGCCCCTCACGTCATGTATCTTCGTCGCGGGTGGAAGACCTTCGCCCGCATCCACATCTTGACGGAGGGGCTTACTCTCCATTTTAAATTAATGGAGAGTGGCCTCCTCTCCGTCAAGATCTTCGGGCACTTTGGGACTCGCGTAAGATGCTGCGTGGAGAGCTCCTCCGATGATGAATATTCTTCCTCGAGCGAGGGTGACGAGGAGGACAGCGGCAGCGACGACGAGGGTAGCGGGCGGCAGGATGACGGGTCTGACTAGGCATCGGGTGCCGCTCTGGGTGGCACCGGTGACCCCATCATCCGTGTCGCCGGCTCATTGAACTTCTCGGGGTCTTCTCCTTGGGCGGCTGGCGTTGGGAGGCTGCAGAAGAGAAGGAGGGCGGGCGGCAAGGCCGTCAAGTCGGAGTACGCGGGCACCGACGCCTTCATAGCATATTGACGGTCCTGCCGCCTCGTCTTCCAGCTCTTCTTCCATCATCATCGTCACCAGCCCCCCTTCGGGGTGGCCACCGGGATGTTCTCCTGGTGCCTTCTGCTGCTCGGGCCTCGCCTAGGCGCCCCTTTTGCCCTTTTGCCTTCTTGTTCCATTTCCTCAGGAGAGGGACAAGAAAGGGACCACGGGCACCTTATCTCTTTTTAGTCTTGTAAGCCTTCGGGCCTTTGTTAGGTTTAGAACTTGTAATCCCCCTATTCATGTTTTTCATTCCGTATGAACTGTACCTGTACGGGATGGTTTTAATGAAAAGGGATGTTTGCCGGGTCTTTCATTATGGGTGAAACCCACGGCAAGGAGTGAATCCTTGTTATCATCTAAGATAAACCTTTTTCACCTGGCAACAGGCCTTGCCGTTCCCCCACTTTGCTCGACCTTTCTCACGCTATAGGCAGAGGTAGGGATGAGGTGGGTTTAGGCTCCTCGTTTCATCTCCTTGCTGCCGTGACTACGACCAAATCCTGACCCAGGAAATAATCCTTGGGTACGGAAAGAGGGGAGCACGATAGCTTAGAGATAAAAATGAGGTTTCATATATCGCAGTCCATAACGAAATGCATGATAGAGGATAAAAGACTTATCTAGATCTGCGGCCCCCGGCAACCTTGGCTTGCCGCGGATGGATCCTTGGACTTGTAGCCCCCGATAACTTTGGCTTGCCGGGGTCAGGGCACCGGTCCGTCCCTTTCTTCCAAACAGTTCGGTAGAAATGCTTATGTGCCCTGCAAACCAAAGAGGATAGAGAAAAGCAGAGAGACGTGCACTCGACCTCTAAGTTAGGGGTTAGCCACCGCTAAGCACTATCTACCCTAACCGAGGAGGAGACTCAACCTAGCATGCATGCTATAACTTAGGGCGCCATCGCTTCATTCATTAGTGCTCAGGGTCTGCGCCTGGCTTTGTACAAAGGTTTACATGCCTTGCCGGCAAGGCTTGTAGAAAAGAGTGGCTTGCCGGGAGGCCCGGCAGCCGCGCCTTATGGGTAAAACTTGCGAAGATGCTCCATGTTCCAGGAGTTGCTCACTAGAATGGCTTCTTTGGTCTCCAGGCGGACTGCACCGGGTCTGGTGACTCGTGTTACCCGATAAGGGCCTTCCCACTTCGGCATCAACTTGTTGGTATTCTTGGCCGACTGAACATGCCGAAGAACAAGGTCACCTTCCTCAAAGCTCCGGGCATGAACCTTGCTGCTATGGTATTGACGCAAGGCTTGCTGGTAGCGTGCTGCTCTGACAGCCGCCCAGAGATGATCTTCCTCAAGGAGCATTGCGTCATCCTGCCGCAGTCGCTCTTGCTCAATCTCATCATAAGCGAGCACTCGAGGTGACCCGTATATGAGTTCCATGGGGAGAACTGTTTCTACCCCGTAGATCAGGGCAAAGGGTGTCTGGCCGGTGGCTCGATTTGGCGTCATCCTGATCGACCAAAGAACCGCCGGCAACTCGTCAATCCAACGCCTTCCACTCTTGCGCATCCTGTCGAAAGTCTTCATTCTTAAGCCTCACAGAACTTCAGCATTTGCTCTCTCCGCTTGACCATTGCTCCGTGGGTGTGCCACGGAAGCAAAACAGACCTTGCTGCCGAGATCCTCAATGTATTGCATGAAGGAATGGCTTGTGAACTATGTGCCGTTTTTGGTGATGATCCTGTTGGGCACCCCAAAACGGCAAACTTGTCCCTTGAAGAACTTGACGGCTGACTGCGCTGTCACCTTTCTCACTGCTTCCACCTCTGGCCACCTTGTGAACTTGTCGATTGCAATGTACAAGTACTCAAAGCCCCCGACGGCACGAGGGAAGGGGCCCAATATGTCGAGCCCCCATACCGAGAAGGGCCAGGAGAGAGGTATGGTTTGAAGGGCTTGTGCTGGTTGATGAAGCTTCTTTGAATGGAACTAGCACACTTCCCACTTGGTTACTAGTGCCATCGCATCCTGGAGGACGGTGGGCCAGAAGAAGCCTTGCCAGAAAGCCTTGCCGGCAAGGGCCCTCGACCCTATGTGGGAGCCACATATGCCTCCATGTATCTTCGCCAACAGCTCTAGTCCTTCCTCCCGAGAGATGCACTTCAATTTCATCCCATTTGGTCTCCTTCTGTACAACACGTTGTCAACGAATTGATACAGAGCAGACCGGAGGGCTACTCTTTATGCCTCTTCCTGCTCCTCAGGAAGCTCTCCTACTTGGAGGAATCGGACAGTGTGCTGCGCCCATGCCGGAGCTTGCGGCTCAACGGCAAGGACTAAAGGCATCTCTTCTTCCGCGGGAGCGTCCGTCTCTACGGTCATGGCCTCAGGCCCTGCCGGAGTTGGCAGCCCCGCGGCAAGGCTGGCATCCGCGGAAGTATCTTCGCCAGCGGCCCTGGGAGGCTCGAAGGGGAAGTACTTTCCGGGGCCTAGCTTCCTCCGCTTGTTCTGCCCGACTGATGGTTCGACGGATGGTTGAGTTAGCTGAAGCATAAAAGTACCTGGTTCCACAGGTAGCTTGAGGGCAACGCGCTTTGGAAAGTAGTCAACAATGTCGTTCTCCGTCCGAGGGACGTGCTCCGCTTGTATACCATCAAAGCGCTCCTCTAGCTTCCTCACTTCGTCCACGTATGCTTCCATCAACGGGCTTTGGTAATCTTTGTTGATCTGCCTGGCGACGAGTTGCGAGTTGCCCCTGACGATGAGCTTTTTGACTCCGAGGTCCGCCGCGATCCTGAGACCGGCAAGCAAACCCTCGTACTCGGCGGTGTTATTGGTTGACATCTCCCCAGGAAAATGCATTTGGATGACGTACTTGAGGTGCTCTTCGGTGGGTGCGACAAGCAGTACACTAGCGCTGGCGCCTTGCAGCAAAAAGGCCCCATGAAAGTACATGATCCAGTTGCGGCTCGTTTCCTTGCCGGGGAGAGTGGTCTCCTATACCTCTTCGTCAGGCGTCGAGGTCCATTCTGCAACAAACTCCGCCAAGACTCTGCTTTGAATCGTCGAGGTACTTTCGAACTTTAAACTGAAACTCGACAGCTCCAAGGCCCATTCCATGATCCTCCCTGTTGCATCTAGGTTATGTAGTATCCGTTGCAACGGGAGGCGGATGACCACGGTGATCTCGTGCGCTTGGAAGTAATGGCGCAGCTTCCACGAGGCCATAAGGAGGCCGAAGAGCAATTTTTGCACGCCTGAGTACCTCGACCTAGATCCCTGCAAAAGGGAGCTGACAAAGTAAACCGGGTGCTGCACTATCTTCTTCCTTTGAGCCACTTCACCCGGCCGTGCGCGTCTTGCCGTACTGGCGTCAGCCCCTGCCGAGGACTCAGTCTTGCCGGGACCGAGCCCTGCCGGGGACTCAGTCTTGCCAGGATCGAGCCCTGATGGGGAGGGTTCTGGCCCGCCAACCGTAGACTCTGCCACTGCTGCTGTCTCTTTGTCGACCTCTCTCTGCACTACCAATGCGGCGCTAACCACTTGATTTGTTACCGCTAAATATAGCAGCAACGGTTCCTGTGGTTTGGGCACAACCAGCACCGGGGCAGAGGAGAGGTACTTCTTCAAGTCTTGCAACGCCGCCTTGGCCTCTGGGGTCCACTCCACTGGGCCCGTCTTCTTCAAGATCTTGAAAAAAAGGAAGGGCACGCTCCGCAGATTTGGAGATGAATCTGCTCATGGCGGCAATGCAGCCAGTGAGCCGAAAAACGTCTTTGATCCGTTTGGGTGCCCTAATCTGCTCGATGGCCCTAATCTTGTCTGGGTTTGCCTCAATCCCGCGCTGTGACACAAAGAACCCGAGAAGCTTGCCGGATGGGACACCGAAGATACATTTCTCAGGGTTCAATTTGAGGTTTATCTTGCGCAGGTTTCCAAATGTTTCCTCCAGATATTGCACAAGTGTTACCTTGTCCTTGGTTTTGACCACTATGTCATCCATATAAGCTTCCATATTTCTATGTAGCTGGGGTTCAAAACCAATTTGGACTGCTCTTGCAAAGGTTGAGCCAGCACTCTTTAACCCGAAAGGCATCCGTAAAAAGCAATACATACCACATGGGGTGATGAATGTTGTCTTTTCCTCGTCTTCTTTTGTCATGAAGATCTGGTGGTATCCATAGTAGGCATCGAGGAAAGATAACAGGTCACACCCAGCCGTGGAGTCAACAATCTGGTCGATGCGTGGTAATGGGAAGGGATCCTTTGGACAAGCCTTATTGATGTTTGTGTAATCGATACACAGCCTCCACTTTCCGTTTGCCTTGCGCACCAGCACCGGATTGGCCACCCACGTTGGATGGAGTACTCCTCTTACCAAGCCTGCCACCTCTAGCTTCCTGATCTCCTCCATGATGCACTCTTGCCTCTCCAGAGCTTGCTTCCTGACCTTCTGCTTGATGGGCCACGCATGAGGATAGACAGCAAGATGGTTCTCAATCACTTCCCTGGGAATGCCGAGGATGTCGGAGGCTAGCCATGCAAACATGTTCACATTCGCCCATAGGAAAGTGACGAGCTCGCTTTCCTATTTGCTGTCGAGGGTGGAGCTTATGGTAAAAGCTCCACCCATGCTCTCCTTGTTGACGGGCGCCTTCTTGGTCTCCGGTGGTGCAGCTCTGGACTTCTTTCTCTTGCCGGCGGAGCTCTCTGGCACGTCCTCAACGGGAGCGCAACACCCCGAAGAGGTGCGCTTGCCAGAGTGGGTGCGAGGGGTCTCGCCGGTGTTCTTCCCTCCCGGGGCTCCGTTGGCAGGAGCAGGTGCCTTAGCGGCAGCTGCTGCAACTACTTCCCGGTAGAGTTGGTCGGTGCAAATCAACGCATCTTTCTTGTCGGAGGGGACGGTGATGATGTTCATTGGCCCTGGCATCTTCAGCATGTTGTAGGCATAGTGTGAAGCTGCCATGTACTTGGCTAGCGCTGGGCGGCCGAGGATCCCGTTGTAAGGCAAGGGGATCCCGGCTACATCAAAAACAATCCTCTCTGTCCTGTGGTTCAGCTCGCCTCCGAAGGTCACGTGTAGCGTGACCTTTCCCTTTGGCTGGCTCCTCCCCGGGTTAACCCCTTGGAACGTGCCCGTCTCCTTGAGGTCTCCATCAGGGATCTGCAGCCTCTTGACCACAACAGGTGAGATCAAGTTCAGGCCGGCCCCGCCGTCAACCAACATCTTTGTCACCTTGAGGTTGCGGATTGTTGGTGAAACCAACAATGGCAAGCACCCGACCGCAGTAATGCAGTCAGGGTGGTCCTCCGTGTCGAAGATGATGGGCATGCTGGACCATTTCAGCGGCTTCCATGCGTCGAACGATGGCTCCACCGCTATGATCTCACGCGCCCATTGCTTGAGCCGGCGGTGGGATGTATGCAGCGAGGCGCCACCATCAACACACATGGCCTCTGTGGCTTTCTGGAACTCGTGGTCGCCGGACTCGTCATCCCTATCATGATCATCGTCTTCCTGCTTCTTGTCGCGGCCCCGGGTGGGCCTCTCCTGCTGATCATCTTTGCCGCGGCGGCCTCCTTGGCCGCCGCATTTCTTGCCGGACCCTTCGGCACCATCTTGGCCCTTCTCCTTGTCCCGCCGCTCATACTCGGCCTTCTGCTTCTCAATGAGCAGCTCTACTTGCCGGCAGTTTTGGAGGTCATGGCCCTTGGTGCGGTGGATCTTGCAATACTGCTTGTTGGAGCCTCCCGGCTTGTCGGCAGCCGCCAAGGCCCGGCAAGCGACACAACCGGCAACCTCCTTGCCGGGGTCGCCCGCCTTGGTCTTCTTTGTGGCGCCAGTGTCGTCGGACCCCTCGACGGCAAGCACGGCCTTGCCCTTGCGCTTCCTGTTATGGCGCCGACCCTTCTTCACCGGGGTGGCGGTATCGCCCGTGGAGTCGGTTTCCGCGCCAGCGTCTTCACTGGGGTACTTCCTTCCCTCTTCAGCGCGAGCGCATTGATCGGCCAAAACATAAAGCTCGGCCACATCCTTGACCTTGTTCATCGCCAGCTCCTCACGCATCTTGCGGTTGCACACATTCTGGTGGAATGCACTGATCACAGCGGCGGGATGAACATCGGGGATGTTGTACTGCACCCGGCTGAACCTTTGGATGTACTTGCGCAAGTTTTCTCCTTCCTTCTGGGGGATGATGTGTAAATCACTTGCCTGACCATGAGCTTGGTGGCCTCTGGTAAAGGCGCCGACAAACTCATGGCACAAATCCGCCCAAGAAGAAATGGAGTCCATCGACAAGTGCATCAACCATGACCTAACATTAGGCTTTAGTGCCAGCGGGAAGTAGTTGGCAAGCACCTAATCGTCGTGGGCTCCAGCAGCATGCATCGCGATGGTGTAGATGCTGAGGAACTTTGACGGGCGAGTCTTGTCGTTGTACTTATCGCCAAGGTCGGGCTTGAACGTGCGGTGGGAGGTCCATTGGAACTGCCACAACTCACGGGTGAAGGCCGGACAAACCACCTCGTAGGGTAGGCCACCGTAGCCTCCCGGTGCTGGGTGGTCCGTAGCGGCCCCTGCCCGCCTGTCCGACTGGTGGTGCGTGTCACATTGGCGCTCGATGGTGGTTCGAGCGTCCTCATGAGCCCGCTCCCGAAGAACTTGGCATTGGTCGCGGTGGGTTCGTGGGTCGGACGATGCTATGGAGATGTCATCACGAGCGTCGTCACGATGGACCGATGCCTAGTGTGGCTGGGATGGAAGAGGGTTATGCACCGTGGCCGCATCGCCTCCAGCTAGGCCTCCGCTGGCATGCGGTGGCTCGACGGAGCGACGGCCTACGGGTCCCGCCGGGCACTACTCATCATTGTTGGCGATGCCGACGAGGCTCCGGACGGTGGCCGTCCATTTGTCAAGCTTCCCCATAGTGGGAGAGAAGTCGAGGAGCAGCTGCACGCGTGCTAGGGCTTCTGCTGGCGTGGGCGGCGGCGAGAGCTGGGTGGACCGCGATGCGCTTTGGCTTCTAAACATGTTAGAAGGAGCCTCACCACGGCTCCGCAGTTGTCCGCCACCCTCGTCGGCACCTCGGCGCGCATGCTGGCCTCCCTCATCCTGCGAAGGGCGCATGGGGCTCTTCCCAGGGCGACGCCCTGGGTCACCAGCGGGGCGGCGCTGCTCATCGCACACGATCTGAGAAGAGCGCGTCGTGGGTGCTGGCGTTGGTGTCTTGGAGGTCGCCGCGCCGTCGGTTGGCGGCATGACGCCTGCGGGGGGCCCGACTCCGTCTCTAGGGCCGGCGCCGCGCGGCTCGTCGCCCGTCGTACAAATGACACTGCCCGCGAGGCCTAGACTGCCAGGGCGAAGTGGGTGTTCGCGGGCCGTGCCACGGGTTCTCTCCACGACTGGCCCGCTACTGGCTCGCACTAGTGATGGCACTCCGGTCCTAGATGAACCGATCGCCGTGGTCATCTTCTTCTTAGGAGCCATGGCGACGATGAACTGCTGGGCCAACTACTAGACCAGATTCTCACAATTGCGCAGCACCCCTTACCTGGCGCGCCAAAGATGTTGGTTAGAAACGACACCTACGGGATCACAAGAATCCCTACTTCGGTTGTGGGGCGCGGGATCGTGAGAAGGGCGGGACTAGTAATCAACACAGAGGTGATTTACCCAGGTTCGGGCCGCAAAGATGCGAAACCCTACAGTCCTGCTTTGGTGGATGTATTCAGTGTTCTTGAGCTCTCGAACTAGCTGTCGGTGCTGCCTGGTTCCAAGGAGCCGAATCCTTTTCCAATGCGCCGTGGGCCTCCTTTTATAGGCGAAAGGGGCTGCCACAGTGGCACACAGGAGGTGGAAAGGCCTGCAGTGTTGTGAGCCTATCGCTTGTATTACCGGACAAGGCACATTTAATGCGGGGCTTAGGTGTCCCTTCACTTTATCGGGGACGGGGGCGAGGCCCGTCCCGTCCGTCGCTCCTCCTCCTTGCTTTGACACGCGCCGTGGCCAGCGATGCATGCGGTGCCATGTAGGTAGGCGAGCAGCTGAGGTGGCGTGGTGGTGGAGCCTCCACGAAGGGTTGCATGCTGCCACGAAGGTGCCTGCCCAGCTGGTTGGGTTGGTAGCTGCATGTGAACGGCAGCAGAGACTTGGCTGGTGTGGGCCTGGCAGTGGCCCCGCTGGCGCCCTTGGCGAGGGCTTTGCCGGGTGGCTGTTGGCATGGCATGCTGTTGCCCCCGGCAAGGACCTTGCCAAGGGTCTTGTGGGCTTCCTTGGTAGGAACCCTGTTGAGGATTGTTGCCTTCCAATTCTCATCTGATCTTGAATATTCTTCGTCTTCACAAAGATCTGCATGCCACCATGGAGGTGCCTCCTGAGTCTTGTCCCAATGCGTTTGTTGGTGTTGGATACGGTGGACTTGAAGGTGGCTCGCTCCGTTGGTGTGGGCGAGCTGCCTCGGCAAGGGTCTTGCCGGGGCTGCCGAGGCTGCCCCGGCAAGGGTTCTTGCCCAGGAAACCTGCTTCGTCCATCCGATCTCTGTGGCCTTGGTCCTTGTCGTTGCTTTGCTTGTCTTGTGCTTTCGGCTTCTCTCCGGCTTCCCTCCCCTGCCCTATTATGCGTGGCCGTGGCGGGTGGCTCTGAGTGCCCGTGCACAAGTAAAGGGGTCAAAAGGAGAGCCCCTACTTTTGTACACCGTTAGAACTTTCATTACTTTAGGTGGATGCAGCATTATCGTACAAACTAAAATCCACCACCCTGACAAGTCACTAATAAGTTTTTGAGTCTCTGGCCACTTGATGTTTCAAAAACAAATTCATCTTATGTGGAGACTTTGTCATTTAGGCTTAGACGGTTGTGGTGATCAACACACCATTCATTGTTGCGCCAGAGAACGCCAAACCTCATTACCTTGAGCACACTTGCCTCCAGTACCAAGAACCTGGCCAATTTAATCTCAGATGTGCTGCCTCAGTAGTCGATCAAATCTATTTCTGTAAGATGGAGATCAAGGCATTTGATGAGATTGTTATAGTGCGGCACATTTTTCACTTTCGGGTCTTTTTTTATCTGCAAAAGAAGAGAACATATTAGAGCGGCTGGCTGTATAAGATTGCCGTGTCATCAAGAGGTACCAATATCATTCACTCATATGATAGGGTTGGCTTCCTATTGATATTTTTTCACTCTCTCTCCCTCCCTCTCTCTCTCTCTTTCTCTTTCTGTTTCCTCTCATTTACCTAGGAGCACGTGAAGAGCTTGGGCATTTGTTGCCTTCCACTATGTGGCTGATGCCATATTTCAGAAAAGTATGCACATAATATGCATCGATGTCAAATCAAAAGATTTTGGCACCGTTCTCGCGATGTGAGAGAGTTGGCACCGCTGTGCACATAGACCCACATGTATAAACAAATCAATCAAACCAACTACACCAGCCTCTCACTCTCCCAAACAAGAGTTTTTTATTGCCTCAGTCCTCTCTCTCTCTCCCACGCAAGTGTTTTTTCATTGCGTGGGTTATATTGGCACCGAAGCAAAGTAGGTGATCCAGATTGGGGTACCAGGTGAGCAAAGGAGGGGCATCGATGCCAAATGCATCACAAGTGAATTTGGCACGTGTTTTGGCCTACATAGCCCACTTTTGTACTCCCTCCGTCCCAAAATTCTTGTCTTAAATTTGTCTAAATACGGATGTATCTAGTTACATTTTAGTGTTAGATACATCCGTATCTAAACGAATGTAAGACAAGAATTTTGGGACGGAGGGAGTACTACCTCGTATTTAGTATAAAATTTTGACCATAGATTTACCTAAGAAAATGCCAATGCATGTCACTAACAATTACACCATTTGAAATTGTGTTCAAATACGAATCCAACGATATAGTTCTTAGTGACATGCATTAACATTATGTCAGTTAAATCTATGGTCAAATTTTGATACTACAAAATAGGAAGAGTAAACCAGGACGGAGGTAGTACATGGTCTTAGGGTAACCATAGAGTTACTGCAGTAGTCTAAGTTACTTTCCACTATGACTAGCCTAGGATACTGTAGTAGTACAACAAAAAAACGATGCAGGTGATCACGTGAGAAAAAAATACTAAAAACATTTCTTTTGGTGCAGTGCGTAGATGCAGTTTTGAACACTACACTTGTCATCATAATTTGGGAAACTTACGAAAAAATGATCTACGCTGTGATTACCGTTTACTAATAGGAAAGAAGTTTCACCTCGATGAGTAGCTTCTCCATGCACGGAAAGCATGTAAGGAATCCAACAACTTGATCCAGATTGGGGCCGATAGATTTTATTGCCAAGATCTTCACTGTGCGCATAGACTGGGTCAAGCTTGTGGGAATCATTTTCTAGAAGACGATCGTAAATACATCAAAAAGAAATTAAAAAATGTGAATTTCAAGAAGACGGAGAAGAAGATGAGTGCTGTACGTGAATGATTACGGGTCCAATAAAGAGTTAGGAGAATTTGGCAGACGAGTACACCAACGCTGTCAATTTCGGTGCGTCAATGACCCTGATTTTTGTTGGACCTTCTAGATCCGATACAAGCAATCTCTCAAGGAAAGGTGCATTCTCAATGACCATAACGTGGAACAGCTGGAGTGATCTCTTCCGAATTGATGTCTTGTTGCGGGGCCAGCAAGACACATAAATCCATCGGAGATTTGTCGAGGTGATGTGGAGGCTAATGAACCCGTGGATCTGCTCAAGACAAAGGTACTCGAGCACAGTACAACTGCGGAGCAGGTGTTCCATAGCCTTCTTCGAGATAACAACGTCGAAGAGGTCGAGCTGCTTGAGTTGAGGGAGAAGAAGGGCGGGTGCGGCATTAATCCGGGGAAGATAGCAGGAACTGAAGCTGGCACAGCGCAGCGTTGGCATGAGGCGGAGCGCGCACGGCGGTAGAGAGCGACATCGTCCAGCTTCAAAGCTGAGCTCCTCGAGCGGATCTAGGGAAGGGGATAAGAACCACTCGTCGAACTTGGGTTGGACCTTGCAGTTGGTACTGAACATGCGGATGTCAAGGCGTCTGGCTAGCCCAGGGTGCGATGAAAGGATCTTGGAGACTGCGGCCATGCATTTTCAATCCCCGTCGCAGAGGCAGCTATCAATGGTGAGGTTGAGGGGGACGTGGCACCAAAGGGGGCACCGCCGCCGGGAGAGCAGGGCGGTCCACACGGCAGATTTGGTGGGGAGGAGGCCGATGATGATGAGTAGCATGTCATCAAGGAGGCTGCTGATGAAGTCCAGGCTCGCCGGATGCGGTTTCGGCTCGAGCCGCCTCTGCTTGTTGGCTGCCTCGCCGTCCATATCAACCAACAGCGACGCTGGTGTACATGTGTGCTAGTGTGTGTTGTGTGCTGGGTGTGCGCAAGTGCGTCCTTCTATGCATGCCGCCACGCAGTGGTGAATTGTGCACGAGTGCATCCTTCACGCGGAAGAAGTGTGTCCTCAATGCGCCCTCAATTTACTAGCGTGCGGGGTGCTAACCCGAGTGGTTTCAACTTTGTTTACTTCACCGCGTGTCAGATGGGCCTCTAGTTTACTTATATTCACCCACTGCCACATGGGCCAGCACAGGAAGATACAGAACACGAGCTGACAAGGCAGCATGTCGACTGGTTGACCGGTCAACTAAACAATATACGGAGCTATACGCTGACACGGTGAGCATATAATCCGTTAGTATAGAGAGTTCGAGTGAGAGGGGAGGCCCGTGAGAGATAGCAGAGAGAGAAAGAGCTACTCCCTCCATTTGATAATGTAGTTCCAACATTTTTTTAAAGTCAAACTTTTGAAACTTTGACCAAGTTTATAAAGAAATTACTTAAATCTACAATAGCAAAGATAAATTATAGTATGAAGTAATTACAAGTTGTGATGAATCTAATGATCGTTCCATATGTAAATGTTTTTGTCCACATATACTTGGTCAAACATTTCTGAGGTGTGACTTTTCAAAACATCCATATGCTTATGGACGTGACAGAGTCCCTAACTAGAGAGAGAGAGAGAGAGAGAGAGAGAGAGTGAAATTGAAAGAGTGAGTGAAAAAAAGTGTGTGCGCGTGTGTGAAAGAGACATGGACAACACAAGATAAAAGTAGAGAAAAAGCGTGTGTGTCTTATGCAAACATATCACACATGCATCTTCGACAATGGAAGCAAGGTGAGGAGATAGTGTGTGGTTGTTTGCAACCGAGAGAGCAAGACACCTAGCACGTGGCCAAGAGGGGTCTGACAAACAAGGGAGAGAGGTCAGGAGAGACGTACGGAGAAAATGCAGACATGGGGAGGAGAGAGTGTATGTTTGTCATAGAGAGATCCCTTGGAGATCGTGATGGGACTACATGGGTGGGAGATCGAGTGACAAGGTGTGTGCGTGATAGAAGATACCCCGAGAGATATCGAGATAGATGTATGGATGGAAGGAGACAATACGTGTGTTCCTGATGGG
>NC_057804.1:96867033-96883796 GCF_018294505.1 Triticum aestivum
ATGTACTTAGGGGGGTGCATGTCACATGGAGAGAGAACAAGGGCGAAGAGTGTTGGGTGGGTCTATATGTATAGCGCGAGTGAGACATGTGTATGTGTGAACCAGAGAGATATAAAGTTTGAGAGAGATTGAGGAGCCCCGATAAGGCTGAGTGGTGCGTCAGATAGCTGAGGGGGAAAGAGATATTCCATCCGCTCGATAATGCAATGCATGTAATTTTTTTAGAGGTCAAACTTTGGAAACTTTTATCTGGTTTACGCGAATGTTATTTATATCTACAATACCAAAGATACATCATACAAAACTACATCTCATTGTGAATCTAATGGTATATGTTTGCCATTCTAGATGTAATTTTTTTTCTCCATGTACATGGTCAAACTTTGTGATGTTTGACTTTTCAATAAATCTATATGCTATGGACCGAGGAGAGTGCCTAAGTCGAGAGAGATCAAGTGCGTGTGAAGGAGAATGAGTAAGTGTGCAAAAAGGGTATGTGTGTGAAAGAGAAAGGGACAACAAATGATAAATTAGAGAGAGAGAGTGTGTTTTTTCGTTTCTTATGCGAACATATCACGCATGCATCTCTGAGATAGAAAAGCGAGGCGAGGAGATACACGAAGATAACTAGTGTTTGATTGTTTGCAACGGAGAGAGACACCCCTATAACACATGTCCAACAGAGGTCTGGCCAACATGGAACAAAGGTCGAGAGGGACACATGGAGAACATGGATGCATAGGGAGGGCGAAAGGGTGTGTTTGTGATAGAGAGATCCCCTCGAGATCGTGAGGGGACTATATGGGTGGGAGATCAAGGGAGGTGCGTGCACAATAGAAAGATGCCCCGAGAGAAATCGAGATAGACCATGTGCATGTTTGTGATGGAGACTAAGATTAGCTAGTCATATACAGATAGGGGGGGACTGTGTGTGCCTACAATTGAGTGAGAGACCATCATACTTTGCTAGCTAGACATGAAATTGTGTGTGTGTGTGTGCGTGTGAGATGGAGAGAGAACAAGGGAGAGAGATAAAGTTTTAGATGGCCGTATCGAGTGCGAGTGAGATATGCATGTGCATGTGTGACCCAGGTAGATGGAGAGTTTGAGAGAGGGGGGAAGAGCTCTGAGACGACAGAGTGGTGTGTGAGAGAGTTACGGGCAACGTGCCAAGGAATTTGTGTGCGTACGATGAGTGCACCCAAGATATCTTGCTTGGACTAGACTATCATACATAGTGTGCGAGAGAGACCTATAGATGTAGTATATATGCATGCGAACTAGAAAGACCCCCCCACACACAAAGAGAGAGAGAGATGGAGAGAAAGGGAGAGGACCAACAAGGTTTGTGTGTCGGATGTGTGCGACATAATTGAAGATTGTCGGGGAGAGAGAGAGAGAGAGAGAGAGAGAGAGAGAGAGAGAGAACAGGAGTTCGGGAGAGGGGGAGGTCACGTTTTATGCATCAAAGATGGATATAAACCATGTTCCGATATAAACTTGCATTTTAATATTTAAATTGGAGAACATGTTGTCTGCAATCCACACATGAACTGATATATGAGTATATCAAACAAGTTCATTAATTTGACTTTCAACATGTTCATGGAGTACTATAATATTGTACAACATGCTACTCGATTGAGGTGTTCAATTTTGGATTTAGTTCACTATTTTGACCTAGTGAACGAGCTATTTCATTGAATCGAGATATTTCATCTTGGGTTTGATTCCCGTTTTTGAGTGGGTCAACTATTTGTCATATAGTAAATCACTAGCAATGAGCATGTAAAAACACATTACACCCTAGCATCATCTCTCCATCTAAAAAAGAAGTGGCAAGCTAATATTTCAAAATTTGATTCGAATCGACTTGGTAAGGTAGACGTGGATGCTCATTCTCCCAAAATTTGAACGAACCGTTAAACATCCTCTGCTCGGTGGAATTCGCCTGAGCAAATAATGGGAGACGCGAAATTACCATCCTATGTGGGATACGCATCAATTGGCCCATTGTACATCGAGGGTAGGTTCGTAACTTCATCCAAGCGCGTCTTCTCCTCGGCCGATGACATATGCCAAATAATTCATAAACCATGGTCGGCAAAACACGCTCTCCTTGCCCGAAATAGCTCGCGCCCACTATTTCGAAACACGCTCTCCTCACCCGAAATCGCTCGCGCTAACTATATTTCAAAACACGCCCTCCTCGCCCGAAATCGCTCCCGCCCACTATTTGGGGAGAAGCAAAGTTACTCTACTATCCCCGATCCTCAGTACACAGACCCAAGCCGAGAAGCCTAAAAGCAGGGGTAGAACTGTGAATCCCCCTCACACTTCAGACAAATGCGTCCGTAAGACATGGTTCCACTCCCCTCCCAATCCCCCCCTATTCGTACCTCGTGGGCGCCAAATCACCTTCTCCCGGGAAGCTCCCTTCTCCCGAGCTGCGAAACCTCAGCCCCTCCTCCATGGCGCCACCCACCGCACCAATTTCACAGCCGCCCTGCTCCCTAATGCCGGAGACGCTGTCCATTTGCCGTCGTGCACTAGGCCGTGTGCCTCTTACTCCGTGCTGCTGGATCTGCCTCCATGATGGCCGCGTGAACCATACCGGGCCGATTCACCCCCGCCATTGTTCATGGCGCTGGAGCGGCTCCAACTTCGGATCCGTCCTGAGTCCTGGCGCTGCTTCCCCGTAGCTGTCGACAGTTGCGACATCGCTATTTCCCTGCCTCCGGTCGCCACCGCAACTGTGCCGGCCTCACCGACTCGGCAACTGGACCTGCCTACTTCACCATGCCACCAGATAGGTCACATCCTCATCTCAGATCACTTTATTTAGGCTTCAGTTGTCTGAATTTTTATTCTGGGCCAATCAATTCCCAATGGGAAGCAGCACCCCTCGAGGCGGCGGAGCTCCTAGGCTGCCGGTTGGCTGGTGTCTAACGTAAGGGTGCGGGGCCGCAAGTTCGCTGCGGAAGCAGCACTTAGATGGCTATCTTAGAGTTGTGTGGGTTGAAGGTACTGCCGCCGCCAGATCTAGATGATGGGGAGTCTTTGTGGATTGTCCTGGGGGCGGCACAACCACAGTAGTGCGGTGGGGTGGGGAGCAGGGTTTTGTCCGGGGCCACAGACAGTGGAGGCAGGCTGCTCTGCCGTTGGTCGCTGGCTCTTCGGGGAAGATTCCGAACAGTGTCAGGCGGGAGGCACAAGATGGCCATCAAGCCATCCGGCGTAGATCGATAGTACCAAAATAAAATAAAATCCCGTGACCCCAATTTAGTCTTCAGTCAACAGACATGTGACCACTCTCGTACCTTGTTGTTGATCTCTTAGTGTATTTCTTCAGATCAAAGAGATGTGTCGTTCTTAACATTATGCGTTATCTGCATCTTCAGCCACACCATCTTCCGACTTATAGCAGCTGCTCCAATAAGGGAAGCATACACCAGAAGGGAGCTATAGTCCCCACTCAACAGTTCCCTGCATCGAATGCGCATGACCGACATGGACAACCACAACAACTCTAGGGCCATCGACAAGTCAGCACATGATGCTCACTCCTATGGATGGCGGCCAGATAGATTGTACCCTCATCTTACTTGTGTGCAACCTTTATGGCTTTGTTATTCATCTAAGCAAGGAAAATAGATTATCACATTTCACTGTATATTTATGCTGATCTCTTATGGGTCTTGTTCAGGAGTTAACGTTGTTCCATAGTTTAGCTAAGATACTTGTTCTTAGGTAACACAGTTCCATAGTTATCATCCATCATCCAATGCTATCCCATAGGCTGGTGATTAGTATTATACCACTTCTAGTATTACCTATGTTGTTCTTTAATACTTTTGTGTGCCATCTAGTTAATCTCGAGTACAAACGATACATATTCTATAGCTTTCATCTGTGTTCTCCCTTTAGTTTTTGAGACCAGTTGCTGCTAGTTAACCCCAGTCCTACTATTTATGTCGTCTCCTACAGGCACTCATTACATAAATCTAACTACTAGTTGTCTTCCATGCATGCCAGATATAATTGCACACACTGATATATCCACGAGAACCTCACGGAGCAATGTAAAGGCCAATAAACATGATGTCAATGATAACCAATATGATGGAACATGTAAAGGCAGTTCTTCAGAAGACTTGCAGAAAGATGATGAATCCTCTTCACCCCACAAGGTCCTTGCTCTAACTTGGCCTGTGATATGGGTATAACATGCATATAATGTCCTGGAGTGTATCTACTCTGTTGCAATGCCATGTGCTTAGCATGCTGATCATGCATGTAAATATGTCATGCCTTCCTATTTTTCAGTACCTCTTCCATTCATGATAACATGTTTTCAAATTCAAGTACTGTCATTCTACTCTATCGCAATGCCATCTGCTTAATTTGGACATCATGCTTCTGAATATCTTATGCATTGTTATTCATCAGTATGTAGTTCATCTGTCTACCATACCATGTTTTTTTACATTGAAGTTTTTTCTGTATGTATTCCGCTAGCATACAGTTTTACATTCAACTAGTGTTTTTTTGACTTTGTTGTCCTGTCGTATCCCTAGCTCTTACACCATACTCCCTCTGTCTGAATTACATGTTGCCGGAATGGATAAAAAAAGGATGTATCTAGAACTGAAATACGCCTAGACCCATCCTTTTTTTTCCAGATGAAGGGAATACATGTCAATATGTCATGCCTTTCTATTCTTCAGTACCTATTCCATCTCTCTGTTGTAGCATGTTTTATAATTAAAGCACCATTCTTCTATACAAGGCATGCAATGGGAAGACGACTATGATAGAATCTGAAGGGTTACAAACAAGGCCTTTGCAAAAGATCCAAACGCTAGGAGATAATAAACCAACTCCAGTTTTTATAGATACTGCTCCAGCACAGATAAACCCAACTCCTACTGATACTAAGCAGATTCCAGTGGCTAAAGAACTAGCTCGCTCCAGTCCAGCAAAAATATGTCAACTCCATTCTAAGAAGCGTGTGCCTATCCTTGTATCATGAAATTTTATAGCATGCTGATCATATTTTCTACATGTTTTTTACCCATCTCTCTTTTAGAAAATAAGCTTAATAGATAGAAGAATTTCTGCACTGGTATCGTCTATGAGGAAAGATTCTTGCAGGAATTCTCTCTGCTCCAATGCAGATGTAAGTACCTATTGTATATCACTATATTTTTACATCAGCATGTATTTTGTTAATCGGCGTGAATCCAACCTTTATCTGATCAAAATTTAGTTGTAGCAAAATGTATGAATAAAGGCCACAATGTTGAGTTTTGTAAGGAAAACTGCCTGGTAGTTTTGCATCCTGAGCTGCATGAGTGTACTATCTCATATCAGTGGGTTTGAATACTTTGGTTCTGCAGTGGGTTTTCAGTGTTTTTTACTGTGTTGTCCTGTCGTATCCCTAGCTCTTACATCATACTCCCTCCGTCCGGATTACAGCAGAAATGGATAAAACTAGATGTATCTAGAACTAAAATACGCCTAGACCCATCCATTTTTTTTCTGGATGGAGGGAATACATGTCAATATGTCATGCCTTTCTATTCTTCAGTACCTATTCCATCTCTCTGTTGTAGCATGTTTATAATTAAAGCACCATTCTTCTATACAAGGCATGCAATGGGAAGACGACTATGTTAGAATCTGAAGGGTTACAAACAAGGCCTTTGCAAAAGATCCAAACGCCAGGAGATAATAAACAAACTCCAGTTTTTATAGATACTGCTCCAGCACAGAGAAACCCAACTCCTACTGATAATAAGCAGATTCTAGTGGCCAAAGAACTAGTCCGCTCCAGTCCAGCAAAAGAATGTCAACTCCATTCTAAGAAGCGTGTGCGTATCCTCGCATCGAAATTTTATAGCATTCTGATCATATTTTCTACATGTTTCTTACCCATCTCTCTTTTAGAAAATAAGGTTAAATGATAGAAGAGTTTCTGCACTGGTATCGTCTGTGAGGAAAGATTCTTGCAGGAATTCTCTGTGCTCCAATGCAGATGTAAGTACCTATTGTATATCACTATATTTTTACATCAGCATGTATTTTGTTAATCGGCGTGAATCCAACCTTTATCTGATCTAAATTTAGTTGTAGAAAAATGAATGATTAAAGGCCACAATGTTGAGTTTTGTAAGGAAAACTGCCTGGTAGTTTTGCATCCTGAGCTGCATGAGTGTACTATCTCATATAAGTGGGTTTGAATACTTTGGTTCTGCAGTGGGTTTTCAGTGTTTTTTACTGTGTTGTCCTGTCGTATCCCTAGCTCTTACATCATATTCCCTCCGTCCAAATTACATGTCGTAGAAATGGATAAAACTAGATGTATCTAGAACTGAAATACGCCTAGACCCATCCATTTATTTCCGGATGGAGGGAATACATGTCAATATGTCATCCCTTTCTATTCTTCAGTACCTATTCCATCTCTGCTCTAACATGTTTTATAATTAAGCACCATTCTTCTTTATAAGGCATGCAAGGGGAAGACGGCTATGTTAGAATCTGAAGGGTTACAAACCAGGTCTTTGCAAAAGATCCAAACGTCAGGAGATAATAAACCAACTCCATTTTTCATAGATACTGCTCCAGCACAGAGAAACCCAACTCCCACTAATAATAAGAAGATTCCAGTGGCCAAAGAACTAGTCCGCTCCAGTCCAGCAAAAGAATGTCAACTCCATACTAAGAAGCGTGTGCGTATCTTCGCATCATGAAATTTTACAGCATTCTGATCATATTTTCTACATGTTTCTTACCCATCTCTCTTTTAGAAAATAAGGTTAAATGATAGAAGACTTCCTTCATTGGGATTGTATTCAAGGAAAATATCTTGCGGGAATTCTATGTGCTCCAATGCTGATGTAAGTAGCTGTTGTATATCACTATATTTTTACACTAGCATGTATTTTGTTAATCAGCGTGAATCCAGCCTTTATCTGATCTAAAATTAGTTGTAGAAAAATGTTAAAGGCGCCAATGTTGACTTTTGTAAAGAAAACTGCCTGGTAGTTTTGCATACTGAGATGCATGAGTGTACTATCTCATATCATGCACATTACTAAATTGTAGTGCTGCTCTGGTTGCCCATTCATTCATTGTGTCAATGTTGCTTTCGTATTACCTTACCTGGCTGATGATAGTTGTGCCATATTGTGTTAATTTGGTGTAGGCTAGTTGCCCAAATGTTTGTTGTGTCAATGTTGCTTTCCTATTATCTGACCTGGCCAATGATAGCAATGCTAGTGTGTTAATTTGGTGCAGGCTGCTGAAGATAAGAAGACAAACTCTGAAAGGCAACCCCATTGTTTCTTTCCAATAAATCTAGACCAGGTAATATGCCAATAACTCATGATTAATCTGTTTGGTTCCCCTCCTAATTTATGTTATGATGAAGTGGTTGAGACACTATCCACTATCAATAATACAAGCCTGCCAAAATCACCATCTGAATCTGTTCAGTATCCTCTATCTCGAATGCAACGGAAAAAATGTATGTTTGTGAACCAATTAATGGCTGAAGCAATGATGGAAATGGTGGAGGAATCAGAGGTGCAGAGTCGTGCGACACAACAACTGATCAATGTTTTTAGAGACAGTGTAGCAAAGCAGCAAGAACTTGCCCACATGCTTATGGGCGTCATCCGTGCTGAGGTTGCAAATTGTGACGTTGTAGATCGTTAGGTTCTGTTCATTTATTTGCACTAGCATCAATCTTTGATTGCCCAATGGATGTAATTTCCTGTAATATATGCTGGATGTGCAACGTTTTTCCCTGTATGCCGTACCTTTGCTTGATCGGTTTTCATCATGTGCATAATTGCTCGTTGTAATGGGCTCAAATTATCTAATTTGGCCTAAAGACATGTACGAACTTTAGTGGGCCCATTAAGTTAATGGGCCGTTACAAGGCGGAAAGTTAATGGTCGGCGCTCTTACCTCTCGGGTCGTTAACAGGCCGACATTGAAGCAGGCAACAGGTGGGCCCAATCATGTCACCGCTACTGCACCGTTCTACTTCACGCCCCTTATCTCGGTGAAGCTCACGATGGATAACTATCCGTCGTGGCGTGCACACGTGCTGCCGCTTCTCCACAATCGCTACTTCGAGGGCTTTATTGATGGTACTCTACCGTGTCCCTGCCATATCATCCAGGGCATCATGCGCATGCCTTGGTCATCCTGCCACTCTCATTGTTCGCCATGCACTTCATTGTCATGAGCTTCCAGTTGTGTCCAATAAACATGTTGATGCAATTTCTGATGTCTGTCAGCAAGGCAAGGGTCATCAGCTTTCTTTCTGAGTCAAGTCATGTAGTCAATAAACCGCTTGAACTTGTGTTTTTGGATGTGTGGGGCCATGCCCAAACCTCTGTTAGCGGTCATAATTACTATGTCAGTCTTATTGATGCTTACAGTCGGTTTACTTGGCTTTATCTTCTTAAACTCAAGTCTGATGTATTTAATGTTTTCTTGCAATTCCAAGCGGATTTTTTTCAAAACTATCACATTTTTATAGCAAATTTGGAAACTATAGCACCTAATGCAAAAAACCCAGAACTATGACGCCGACAGCCTCATGTGGGCCGAAGAGGGTGATTTCGGTCAACTGTTGGCCGAAAAGGGATCTTTGGCTCGCGGTTGACCGAAGACATGCTCTTTTGGGCCGAAGACTTGGCGTCGATGGAGGGCCGGCCGAAAATAGTAACTTCGGCCATGCGGCGACCGAAGTGGGCCATTTTCCGCCAGGCAGCGGCCTAAGAGGTCTTCGGCCACCCATCGACCGAAGAGGTCTGGATAAGCCGCCGCGCCCGTCTCCTTCCTCTCGTTTGTTCACCTCTATTCTTCCTTTCTCTCTCTCGTTCTTCTCTGTACCTCACCACCCCGCGCCGATCTCCTCCATTTTCCACCCATTTTCACATCGAAGCCACATAATCGGTAAATTCTAGCAATCCCCGATGGCCTACCACTAGTAGAAAAAGGGTATAATGTGAAACTCATTAGTCCTGGTTTGCAATTGAACCGGCACTAATGTGACCATTAGTGCTGGTTCCAACGGCCAGGCGGGCGGCACTCATTAGTATCGGTTCGTGGGGAACCTTTAGTACTGGTTCGTGCCACGAACCGGTATTAAAGAGGTGGTGGCCTTTAGTACGGGTTGGTGGCTCCAACCGGTACTAACGGGGGGGGGGGGGTGTTTAGTACCGGTTGGAACCACCAACCGGTACTGAAGGTGGTGCCCTTTAGTACGGGTTGGTGGCTCCAACCAGTACTAAAGACCCCCCTTTAGTACCGGTTGGAGCCACCAACTGGTATTAAAGGTGGTGTGCTGCCACCCACAGTGCACAATGTTTAGTCCAACCTCGCTAGTTGAGAGGAGCTCGCACTGATTTATAAGCCCCGCCGCGGCTACCGTGTCGAGCTCCTCTCTAAGCAGGCCTTTGTGGGCCTATTGCAAGTCTTCTGCCCTGTGGGGCCTACTGGGCCGTACGGGCCTGCATCCTGGCCCAACTAGAGATTGGGTTTCTAGTCGTATGCAGGTCGTGCCGGCCCAGTAGGCGGGCTGTTTTTGCTTTATTTCAAAAATAAAAATAAAAAAAATCCTTACCAACCGGGACTAAAGGTCCCCAGACCACGGCGCGCCTCGTGCCACATGGTGGGCCTTTGGTCGCGGTTTATGTTGAACCGGTACTAAAGGTGGGGACCTTTAGTCCCCACTCTTTAGTACCGGTTCCAGAACCGGTACTAAAGGTCCTTAAGAACCGGTACTAAAAGTCGTTTTTCTACTAGTGTACGGTGTTTTTTTGCTATGGGATAGCTTTTTGTGCGTTTGGGGAGGAGGAGCCATGGTGGGGAGGAGGAGGTGTGGTTGGGCAGGAGGTGGTGGTGAGGCGGAGCATCAACTGTGGAGGAGGAGGTGGTGAGGACGAGGTGCGGCTTAGGGGGTGACCGGAGTTGAACCTCTGGTCGTCGAGGGGGCAGCTCTGTCGTTGTCTGGTGGTGCAAGTACTCCGTGAGGTGGCCGGTATCGCTGAGTCAAAGAGAGGAGCAAGAAGCTAGGGACACACGCTTCGATGGTCTAACCATGTCGTCACAAATTTTAGTGCATAGTTATTGTTAATATGTTTGTGGAGGCATTTTAGCGCATAGTTAGTGTAGCAGGTAATAATTGTGTTCGTCGTGATTAATGAGAAGATGACAATGTCTGACAGGTGAAAATGTCTTAATCAGTAAATTTGACTATTTACTACGGTGCTGGTAATGTTCGATATAATGAGTTGGGGGCTGATCTTAGCGAGTTTAAAAATGGCGTCATGACACTAGCAAACCCGGACAGACTGGACATTAGACAATTGAAGTACTAGTTGACAACTAGTTTCGGGCTGGATCCTCAAGTATGTTCCGTCAGTATTCACGCATTGTGGACTAAATCCTGTAAAAATGTCATGTGGGAGCTGATGCCGATAGATAGGAGCCAGCATTGGTTGACCCTGTTAAGACGTTGCCGAGACCGAAGAATCCACCGATATGCCCTTGTGCAACCTGTGGCGAAGGAGGAGAATACAGTACAACTCCACAAGGGGTATGAACCCGGCCAGGGCAGTCAAGTGCCTAACGAGATTGATTTATCTGGTCACAACCACCCGATGTCGATGCTAGTGATGTCTACTACGCAATCTTCTTCTTGTAGACGTTGCTGGGCCTCCAAGTGCAGAGGTTTGTAGGACAGTAGAAAACTTCCCTCAAGTGGAGGACCTAAGTTTTATCAATCCGTGGGAGGCGTAGGATGAAGATGGTCTCTCTCAAACAACCCTGCAACCAAATAACAAAGAGTCTCTTGTGTCCCCAACACACCCAATACAATTGTAAATTGTATAGGTGCACTAGTTCGGCAAGGAGATGGTGATACAAGTGCAATATGGATGATAGATATAGGTTTTTGTAATCTGAAAATGTAAAAACAGCAAGGTAACTAATGATAAAAGTGAGCGTAAATGGTATTGCAATGCTTGGAAACAAGGCCTAAGGTTCATACTTTCACTAGTGCAAGTTCTCTCAACAGTAATACAATAACTGGATCATATAACTATCCCTCAACATGCAACAAAGAGTCACTCCAAAGCCACTAATAGTGGAGAGCAGACGAAGAGATTATGGTAGGGTACGAAACCACCTAAAGTTATCCTTTCTGTTCTATCTATTCAAGAGTCCGTAGTAAAATAACACGAAGCTATTCTTTCTGTTCGATCTATCATAGAGTTCGTACTAGAATAACACCTTAAGACACAAGTCAACCAAAACCCTAATGTCACCTAGATACTCCATTGTCACCTCAAGTATCCGTGGGCATGGTTACGATATGCATCACACAATGTCAGATTCATCTATTCAACCAACACAAAGTACTTCAAAGAGTGCCCCAAAGTTTCTACCAGAGAGTCAAGACGAAAACGTGGGCCAACCCTTATGCATAAGTTCACAAGGTCACTGAACCCGCAAGTTTATCACCAAATCATACATCAAGTAGATCACGTGAATATCCCATTGTCACCACAGATAAGCACATGCAAGACATACATCAAGTGTTCTAAAATCCTTAAAGACTCAATCTGATAAGATAACTTCAAAGGGAAAACTCAATCCATTACAAGAGAGTAGAGGGTGAGAAACATCATAAGATCCAACTATAATAGCAAAGCTCGCGATACATCAGGATCGTATCACCTCAAGATCATGAGAGAGAGAGAGAGAGATCAAACACATAGCTACTGGTACATACCCTCAGCCCCGAGGGTGAACTACTACCTCCTCGTCATGGAGAGTGTCGGGATGATGAAGATGGCCACCGGTGATGGATTCCCCCTCCGGCAGGGTGCCGGAATGGGCTCCCGAGAGGTTTTTGGTGGCTACAGAGGCTTGCGATGGCGGGACTCCCGATCTATTGTGCTCCCCGAAGTTTTTAGGGTATATGGACATATATAGGCGAAAGAAGTCGGTAAGGGGATCCACGAGGGGCCTACGAGGGCGGGGGGCGCGCCCAGGGGGGTAGGGCGCACCTCCCTGCCTTGTGGCTTCCTTATTGCTTCCCTTACGTACACTCCAAGTCTCCTGGATTGCTTCCGTTCCAAAAATAACTCTCCCAAAGGTTTCATTCCGTTTGGACTCCGTTTGATATTCCTTTTCTTCAAAACACTGAAATAGGCAAGAAAACAACAATTTGGGCTGGGCCTCCAGTTAATAGGTTAGTCCCAAAAAATATATAAAAGTGTATAATAAAGGCCATAAACATCCAAAACAGGTAATATAATAGCACGGAATAATGAAAAATTATAGATACGTTGGAATTGTATCAAGCATCCCCAAGCTTAATTCCTACTCGTCCTCGAGTAGGTAAATGTTAAAAACAGAACTTTTGATGTGGAATGCTACATAGCATAATTATCAATGTAATTTTATTTATTGTGGCCTGACTGTTCAGATCCAAATGATTCAAAATAAAATTTCATATTGACATAATAAATAGTAATACTTCAAGCATACTAATAAAGCAATCATGTCTTCTCAAAATAGCATGGCTAAAGAAAGTTATCCCTACAAAATCATATAGTCTGGCTATGCTCTATCTTCATCACACAAAGTATTTAATCATGCACAACCCCGATGACAAGCCAAGCAATTGTTTCATACTTTAGTAATCTCAAACTTTTTCAACTTTCACGCAATACATGAGCGTGAGCCATGGACATAGTACTATATGTGGAATAGAATGGTGGTTGTGGAGAAGACAAAAAGGGAGAAGATAGTCTCACATCAAGTAGGCATATCAATGGGCTATGGAGATGCCCATTAATATATATCGATGTGAGTGAGTAGGGATTGCCATGCAACGGATGCGCTAGAGCTATAAGTGTATGAAAGCTCAAAAAGAAACAAAGTGGGTGTGCATCCAACTTGCTTGCTCACGAAAACCTAGGGCATTTTGAGGAACCCATCATTGGAATATAAAAGCCAAGTTCTATAATGAAAAATTCCCACTAGTTTATGAAAGTGACAACATAGGAGACTCTCTATCATGAAGATCATGGTGCTACTTTGAAGCACAAGTGTGGTAAAAGGATAGTAGCATTGTCCCTTCTCTCTTTATCTCTCATTTTTTTGGGACTTTCTTTTTTATGGCCTTTCTCTTTTTTTTGTAAAGTCCAAAGTCTTATCCCGACTTGTGGGGGAATCATAGTCTCCATCATCCTTTCCTCACTTGGGACAATGCTTTAATAATGAAGATCATCACACTTTTATTTACTTACAACTCAAGATTACAACTCGATACTTAGAACAAGATATGACTCTATATGAATGCCTCCGGCGGTGTATCAGGATATGCAATGAATCAAGAGTGACATGTATGGAATTATGAAGGTAGCTTTGCCACAAATACGATGTCAACTACATGATCATGCAAAAGCAATATGACAATGATGATGCGTGTCATAATAAACGGAACGGTGGAATGTTGCATGGCAATATATCTCAGAATGGATATGGAAATGCCATAATAGGTAGGTATGGTGGCTGTTTTGATGAAGGTATATGGTGGGTGTATGGTACCGGCGAAAGTTGCGCGATTAGTCATAAATAACTCATATACTTATTGCCAAAATCTACAAGTGTGACACTCCAAAAATTTTGTGATTTTTGTTTTCAGCAAGAGTCTTGCTTGGTTTAAAGAAGGTCATTTAAACCCTTCTTAAAAACCTCTCATTTGAGTTTTCCCTCTAAAAATCTTTTCCTGGATTTATTTTCTTCTAAAAAGAAAACCTTTTTGGTTTTGGACTTTTATTTGGTTTTGATCCCTCTTGATTTCACCACACCTCCTATGGTAAATTTTTTCCCAAAAACCCTCCTTCCACTTTGGATCAACCCAAACATTCTGTCCCAACTAATAAAATCCATTTTTGGATTTTATCTCATTTGTTTCTTTTCCAAAAACAATTCTGTCCTTTATTTTGAGCCTAGGTCATTTGCAAAGCAAGTACCTGAATGCCTTTGATTTTTGATCTCAACTCTACTCCCCTGGATAGTCCTTAGCACCCACAACCTAGAACCATCAAGATCCACTATTCTCCTTTTCAAAATTTTCAAATTTCACTCTCTGCAAGTTTGAACCAGATTTGTAAAATTTGGTGAAATTCATATCTCCACTTCTCCAAAAATTCCACCAAAATTCAGGCAACCCCTAGTTGCAATGAGAGACCACTCCACCAAAAAACAGCTCAAGGAAAAATCCCTACATGCCAAAATCATTCTGTCGAACACCTAGCCTGCACTGTTACTATACATCTTCAGTAAAAATTCAGAGTTCAGTGTCGTTTCTTCGTCAGGGATTCAGTCACATGTTGACTATGCACTTGGCATGTTGCTCGCAGCTCCTCCTCCCTGTCCGAAGCACCACACGCGCGCTTGGCTCGTTCCTGGCGTCGGTGGTGCCCTGGCCCGCCTGCGCCGGCGTGTTCCGTGGCGGCAGAAACCCCGTATCGGCCGACAAGGGGACACACTGCGGCATAACGACGTTTGGCACCACCCAAACCTCCTGAGAGCTCCGCGTGGCCATCTCCTTGCCAGCGCACGCATGCAGCACCGTCGCCGAGGCCTGGCACGCGCAGAACGCGCTCTCTTCCGCCGACGTGTTGTACGGCCGTTCCGTCGGGGACAGGCCGTAACCACCCCTGCCGTGCTAAGTTAGACGCTGGAATGGCACCAGTGCTTCGTATACATGATTCTCAAACCTCTAATCCAACCGTCCAGCCACAGCGCCGCCGTAATCGCTCGCCGGACTTATCCGTTCATGGCAACCGCCTCGGGCCGGCTATAAATAGCGCCTCCGAGCTCGCTCTTGCCCCCGCACAACTCCACCAGCTCACCAGACCCCGCCTAGCCTCTGGAAGAGCCTCGAAAGGACCTTATTCCTCCACAACGGACACCTCCGTCCGCCTCGGGCTCCGGCAACGTTCTCTTTGGTGGGAGCTCCTCCAGCTCCCTGCACTTGCCCGTGGTCTCATGGCACCACTAAGGGACTAACCCCCACATCAATTTGACCCTAGCAGCTCTCTCCGACGAGGCCCACGACCACCGGAACCGTCGTCCGCTGGAGCAAGGGCCGCCGTCGACACAGTGCTCACCGGCGACCACCACCACCACCCACAGAGGTACCACCCGATCCCCCTGCCTCGCCGTGAATCGCCGTCGGCGACCACCGCAGCTCTCGGGCGCCGACGAGCCCTGTTTCCCTTGTTTGAATATTCAAACCTGACGGGTGGAGCCCACCTGTCAGTCTCTCATTTCTTTTCTTTTCAAACGAACCGTTTTCTAGACTTTTCCGCAGAACCCCCTGGGAGTTTTCTGTTTCATTACAGAAAGGTCCCTGGATTAAAACACTTATATCTTTTAAACAAAAAAGGATTTTTGTTTGATTCTTTTTCTGTTCTCTTCAAAATTTTGTCTAGCTTTTTTTCAGATTTATTTGAAAATTATTTGGATTACTTTTTGTGCACCTCGTGGTATTTACGTTATGTGCGTATTTTCTTATACCGTAGATACCGGAGGAGGTGACGGAGCCGCGAACTACACCCAGTTAGACTCCGACTACTCCGAACCAGGCAAGCATGTTTGAATTCTTGATATGATGAGTGTTTGTTGCATGTTTGCATTTTAGGAGTTTCATGGCATGTTTATGAACATTTCTTTGAATGTTATATTTCATGCACAAAAGTGGAAAGTAAGTTTCGGAAAGCTATATGTTGTTGGATACATATTTGCATGGCCATGTGATGGCATGAGGGTGGTAAGATGGCAGTGTTGCGGCATGCCAGTCTTATGCCAGTTTATTTGACTTCCGTGTCATCGTGAATCAAATCAAATTCCCATTCATTTCCTTCCTCTACTACCACTTGCTTTCCGCAAGGAATATGGCTTAGTAAGTTGCAAACTGTTTTCCTGGTACACACCAAGTAGAGAGGCCGGGATGAGGGTTCCATGGCCCTGGATTAAAGCCCGTCATCCGGTCAGGGGGCATGGGTGTTTCCGGTTGGGACCGAGAGGGGGGCACCCCTTAGAGCGCGCGTATAGAAATTTGATCCCATGCTATTCGAGGTTGTGACCTCCCCGTCTCAAAAGTTTTTCTTGGACGTTGTCTAGGGTGATTCCTGGCATCATGAGGTGAAATGGGTGTGTACTGGTTAAATGTGTTTCTACTGAAATACCATAAACGGAACTAGTCCTTCGTGACTACGGAAATCCGTTGGCTGTGGTCAGTCAGTACAAACTCTGCAGAGTCACAATTCCTTCAATCATCGTGTACATGTCCAATTACTGTGTTCATCTTATCTTGTCAGATTTCAGCCTCGGTGGCAAGACCCGGTAGACTACATGAGTTTTAAATCCGGTTAAAAGTTTATTCCTATGGATGGACTAACTTGTTTTTTACATTTGATATAAGCCCTTTCTGTGATGTCGCTCAGACGTCCGACTGTGGCATTTCTTTTTCAAGCCCTTTCTGCGACGTCGCTCAGACGTCCGACTGTGGCATTTATTTTTGAAGCCCTTTCTGCGATGTCGCTCAGACGTCCGACTGTGGCATTTCTTTTTCAAGCCCTTTTTGTGATGTCGCTTGTCCGACTGTGGCATTTCTTTTTCAATCCCTTTCTGCGATGTCGCTCAGATGTCCGACT
>NC_057804.1:96884096-96908330 GCF_018294505.1 Triticum aestivum
GTCCGACTGTGGCATTTCTTTTTCAAGCCCTTTCTGTGATGTCGCTCAGACGTCCGACTGTGGCATTTCTCTTTCAAGCCCTTTCTATGATGTCGCTCAGATGTCCGACTGCGGTATTTCTTTTCAAGACCTTTATGTGGTGTCGCTGAGACGCCCGACTGTGGCATTTCTTTTATAAGCCCTTTATGTGGTGTCGCTTAGACGCCCGACTGCGGCATGAGCTTTAATTGTTTACCCTTCGAGGAGTCGCTCCAGACACCCGATCGGTTTTCAGTTATTTGTTTTACTTATCAAGTCATGCAAAAATATTGTTATTGGAATGAGCATCATTATTTCTGTTCATGACGCATTCATGCATACATTTGTTATATCCTTTGTCCGAACTATCTTGCGAGTACTTTCAAAGTACTCACCTGGCTTGTTGATTTGGCCAGATGTTGATGAAGGCGATCTCATGGATGAAGAGTTCGATAGCGAGTCTGATGCCTAGAGGAGTTTCAGTCAGTCCCGTGCGATCCTGCATTTGGTCACTGTACTATATCCGCTTCCGCCACCCCAGAAATAAATGCATCGAGCCTCACCTCGACGCTCGATGAGCTGCCAGTTAGGAGTCAAGTTATGCACCACCACTTTTATCTCGAGCTAGTAGCATGTCACCACATCCCTGTGTCATAACAGCCCTTATGTAAGATATTGGCGAGTTTGTAATAATTTGTTGAGCAGCCTCAGCTCAACCCGTAATATATTAATGCTACTGGTCCTCTGTTTATCAAGTGCTTGTCTACCAGTGAGGATGACTTTTCCTATACGGGATCTAAAGATTGATTTTCTCAATAATTATTTTATTGAAAATCCGGTCGTGACAGACTTGGTAGCAGAGCCAGGCTGACTGTAGGAAGCCACTAGGTGTGATCCCTAATCGGTTATTAGCATGGTAGAGTTTATTCATGTTTTTACAAATGTAGTCATTTTTCTGACAGTCAACATAAAATTTATGATCTGATCGTTCAGAATTTTTTTCCTACTTTTGTAGATGGCTGGCAACGAATGTGAGTCGCAGATGTTCGCCAACGTTCCTGAGGGGTTCGTCAAACTCCTCTCCTTCATCGTTTTGGTCACGATGGGGCCATCCGTGCACCCAGTCTTCACACTTTATCCACACAAGATCAACGACAGTCTGATTATGCACCAGGCCGCGGTGCAATTCAGGGGAGGGCATGCTGAGATATGCCGCTTCCGATTCTTGGGGAGAGCCATGCCTACTGAGAGGCATGCTATGCAGATGGCTGCCCGCGAGGCGATAGCTCGTCTTCGGGATGTCCTCCCTGCAATGAAGACCCGTCGCTACCGCTACCTTCCATGCCACATGCCGTACACCTGTCACTACTCATTCTCTTGCCCCAGAGGAGAGCGAGACAAGGCCTTTGAGATGCTTGTCGAGTACCTCCGAGCCCTGGAGGCAGCCTTCGACAGCATGGTGGACGACCTCGTAGCTGCACGCATGGACTTAGTCCATGGCTGTGCTGCCAACAGGAGGGAACTCCTGCACACCGCTCCACCGCTGACTTTTATCTCGTCCTCAGCTTCTCATTCACCTACCATTCTCGCCACTGCTCGTCGTCTGCCTACTACTGAGGAATTCAACCAAGGTATTGCACCCACTCCCGTTTGCGCTGCACCACTCATTGCAACCACTCCCGTTCGCGCTGCACCACTCATTGCACCCACTCCCATGCGTGCTACTCCACCTATTCCGCCCACTCATATTCAGGTTACTCCGCCTATGGCGCCTGCTCCATCAGCTTAGCACAGCGTTCCTCGTTTGGAACCTATTAGCGAGGAGGAGGTTGATTCCCCAGCATCACTGCGTCTCACCTTCGGAAGGCCAAGGGAGATCCTCACCATCTCCGACTGAGTACGTGTAGACGCCATGCGATGTACCGACTTGTGTGATATGTTTATATGTACATAGGTTGTGAGAAGTAGCCTGTTTGCGCATCATGTAGGATCTGGAGAAGTGCACTAGTCTCAATAACATGTTAGGATTATGTACACATGTCCTGAGTGATGTAATGTATAATTATGTCTGCGTGTAAGATATGTAATAGTCCTTCTCCGCGCGCAATCGTGTATTTCCAAAAAATTCTGGAGCTTTATGTGTGATTTTATTGACTTTTGCGACTCTCTTTCTTGTCTTATGAGTTTCCCAAAATATATCCCCAGAGTGAAAGATGTCTCGTCCGTGGACGCGCTCTATGCCAAATCAGCCCGAAGAGAATTATGGCACACCACCAAAACACAATTTCACTCAGGGACAGACAAGTCAACAGGACAGTGAAACAGCATTTACCCAAGTGTGTCATCTGTATGAACGGAGTCAGCAACAACACCAGGAAATGATGAACCACTTCATAAATGTGGGAAATAACCGTGGTCAGTATCAGCAACAATCCAAGTTATCTGAGTTACAGAAAACGCGTCCCCAAACATTTTCTCATACTGAAAAGCCTCTTGAGGCCGAAGACTGGCTTCGAGACATGGAGAGAAAATTAATTATTGCACAGTGTTCAGACCGTGAAAAAGTATTGTATGCACCACATTATCTCACCGGAGCAGCTGCATCGTGGTGGGAAAACTTCCTGCACATGCACCCCAACGAAAATGAAATAACCTGGGAGGTTTTCAAGGAAGGTTTTCATGGGGAACACATTCCTAAGAGTATTATGAAAATCAAGAAGAGAGAATTTGATGACCTCAAGCAAAGGACCATGAGAGTGTCAGAATACAACAGCCAATTCACTCTGCTGTCTCGCTACGCCAATGAAGAGCGCATGACCGAGAGCAAGAAGATGGAAAAATTCTTGGAAGGCCTGGCACCCGCACTTAAATGCCAGCTGGTTGTGCATACCTTCCCAGATTTTAAAACACTGGTGGATAAGGCCATTACTCTGGAAAATGAGCGACGCGGCTAAGAAGATTTCCGCAAACGCAAAAGGGACCAGTCTACTTTTGCTCGCAACCACAGAAGCAAGACTGAAATTCAGAAGGGTAGTGCACACAAAACCCCGACGAATAATTCACGCCCAATCAAAAATTTCCATGCAAGAGACAAGGAGTTCACATACCGCCCAGGCGTTACTTGTTACGCTTGTGGAAAAGAAGGGCACTATGCCAGGCAGTGCCCCAAGCCAAGGAACTCAACCCCGAAGCCTAACGATGGTGGAAATAATTCAGCGCCAAAGCGAAGCAATTTCAACCCCAATAACAACCACCGGAAGGGTCACCTGAACCACGTGACCAAAGAGGAAGCACAAAACGCACCAGATATCGTAGTCGGTACATACCCTGTCAACACAATACCTGCCATGGTTTTGTTTGATTCTGGAGCTTCTCACTCATTCATTTCGAAGAGTTTTGCTTTGCAAAATAATTTTTCGATGCTTCCCTTGGAAAAATCAATGATCATCAAGTCCCCTGGGATTAAGCAAGTGACCCAGAGTTACTATCAAGGTGTGGTTATTGAATTTGAAGGATTGAAGTTTTACGCCAACCTTATTGTATTGTAAAGCAAAGGGCTGGATGTCATCCTAGGGATGGATTGGTTAACCACCAACAAAGGTTTTATTGATAGCTTCAACCGGACCGTGATTCTCACACCATCACGGGAAGACAATAAAAGTTTCAACCAAAGAGAGGCAAATACCTCGGCAACCGAGATTAAACAAGGTGGACGTTTCTGAGCTGAACAAGGTTCCAGTAGTGTGTGAATTTCCAGACGTATTTCCAGAAGAACTACCAGGCATGCCACCGGACCGAGAGATAGAATTCAGCATTGAGCTAGCACCCGGAACCGCTCCCATTTACAAGAAACCATACAGAATGGCACCATCCGAATTGGTAGAATTGAAAAAGCAAATAAAAGAATTATTGGAGAAAGGATACATACGAGCCAGTTCCTCACCTTGGGGTTCTCCAATTTTATTTGCCAAGAAAAAGGATGGAACATTGAGATTGTGTATTGACTATCGAGCTCTTAACATGGTCACAATCAAGAACAAATACCCAATGCCCCGAATAAATGATTTATTCGATCAGCTCGCACAGGCCAAAGTCTTCTCAAAAATTGACTTGAGATCGGGATACCACCAATTAAAAGTGCGAACAGAAGATATTCCCAAGACAACCTTCACTTCCAGATATGGACTCTATGAGTTCACAGTAATGCTATTTGGGCTAACCAACGCCCCCGCATATTTTGTTCACCTCATGAACAAAGTATTTATGAAGTATATGGACAAGTTTGTTGTGGTATTCATCGATGATATTCTGATATACTCCAAAACACCAGAAGAGCACGCCGAGCATCTCAGGATTGTACTCGGAGAACTCAGGAAACATCAACTGTACGCCAAATTCAGCAAATGTGAATTTTGTCTAAGACAAGTGGGTTTTCTGGGCCACGTGCTAACCCAAGAAGGTATTGCAGTAGACCCGGAAAAGGTCAAGGCCGTACTTGGCTGGAAACCACCAGCTAACGTAACGGACGTATGGAGTTTCTTGGGAATGGCAGGCTATTATCGGAGATTTATTGAAGGATTCTCCACCATAGCAAAGCCCATGACGCAATTGCTCAAGAAAGGCAAGAAGTTTGAATGGACGGAAGCATGTGAGAAAAGCTTCCAAGAGCGAAAAAGCAAATTAACAACGGCACCAGTATTAATTGTGCCAGACATACACAAGAATTTTGAGGTATATTGTGACGCATCCCGGAAAGGCCTCGGATGCGTATTGATGCAAGAAGGCAAGGTAGTCGCGTATGTCTCCAGACAACTTCGAAAGCATGAGGAGAATTATCCCACTCATGACTTAGAATTGTCAGCGGTCATCCATGCACTCAAGGAATGGAGACACTTTCTACTTGGAAATCGTTGTGAAATATACACAGACCATAAGAGTCTTAAGTATATTTTCACACAGCCGGAACTAAATTTATGGTAACGACGCTGGTTGGAGTTGGTAAAGGATTATGATGTTGGAATCCACTATCATCCCGGAAAAGAAAATGTTGTGGCAGATGCCCTTAGTCGGAATCCCAACACAGACAACGATAGTATACCAAATTTGAGGCCAGAATTTCAACAGGAATTTTCCAAACTCAATTTAGTAATGGTCACCGAAGGCAGTGTGTCGAACTTGGAAATACAGCCTACCCTGATGGAAAAGATTAAGGAGGCTCAGCATGGACACCCCAGCATTGATGGCATAAAAAGGAAAGTGAGTTTGGGCAAGGCCTCAGAATTCAACGTAGATGAGCAAGGAATATTGTGGTACGGAGAGAGACTTTGCGTACCAAATATCAAGGACCTCAAACAGCAGATTCTGGCTGAAAGCCACACCGCGCCATATTCAATCCATCCTGGAGGAACAAAAATGTACAAAGACCTTCAGGAAATTTTTTGGTGGCACAGTATGAAGAGAGATATAGCCACATTCATTGCTTGTTGTGACTCTTGTCAACGTATCAAGGCCGAGCACCAGAAGCCAGCCGGGCTGTTACAGCCAAACAAGATACCCGAGTGGAACTGGGACGAGATTGGAATGGATTTCATTGTTGGACTACCACGATCTCGACACGGAAATAATGCCATATGGGTCATCACCGACAGATTAACTAAAGTAGCACACTTTATCCCGGTGAAGACAACTCACACCACTCAGAGGCTGGCCAGAATTTATCTTGCCCCTATCGTCTGCCTGCATGGAGTCCCAAAAACTATCATATCTGACAGAGGCACACAGTTCGTCTCTAGATTTTGGGATCACCTACAACAGGCACTAGGAACCCAACTATCATCCAGTACCGCATACCATCCCCAGACTGACGGGCAGACTGAACGCGTAAACCAAATCCTAGAAGATATGCTGAGAGCCTGCGTCCTCACCTATGGGACCAGTTGGGAAGAAAGTTTGCCATATGCAGAGTTCGCATACAACAACAGTCATCAAGCCAGCTTGCAAATGGCACCCTTTGAAGCTCTATATGGGAGAAGATGTCGTACCACGCTAAACTGGTCAGAAACCGGGGACAGCCACATATTCGGCCCAGATATGCTCAAAGAGGCTGAGGAGAAAGTTAAGACGATTAGAGATCGACTCAAGACAACGCAAAGTCGGCAAAAGAGTTATTACGATCGAAAGCATCGGGAAATCAGTTTTGAACCCGGAGAATTTGTATACCTAAGAGTTTCTCCTATGAGGGGTCTGCAATGATTCAGGATTAAGGGAAAGCTAGCACCAAGATTCATCGGACCATTCCGTATAATGGACCGAAGAGGCACGGTAGCCTACCAGCTAGACCTACCCGGAGATTTATCCGATATCCACAATGTGTTCCACATCTCGCAGTTGAGAAAGTACGTGAGCAACCCAGAGAAGCAAGTATCACATGAAAATATTAACGTGCAACCAGACCTCACCTACAGGGAGCACCTAATAAAAATATTAGAAGAGTCTGAGAGGAGGACCCGACAGAAAACCATCAAGTTTTTCAGAGTTCAGTGGAGCAATCACACCGAGAATTAAGCAACTTGGGAGAGAGAGGATTTTCTTCGGACAGAGCACCCACACCTATTTAAGGATCAACTGAAATCTCGGGGACGAGATTTTTCCTAAGGGGGTAGGTGCTGTGACACCAAATTTTTTGTGATTTTTGTTTTCAGTAAGAGTCTTGCTTTGGTTAAAGAAGGTCATTTAAACCCTTCTTTAAAACCTCTCATCTGAGTTTTCCCTCTAAAAATCTTTTCTTGGATTTATTTTCTTCTAAAAAGAAAACCTTTTTGGTTTTGGGCTTTTATTTGGTTTTGATCCCTCTTGATTTTACCATACCTCCTATGGTAAACTTTTTCCCCAAAACCCTCCTTACACTTTGGATCAACCCAAACATTCTGTCCCAACTAATAAAATCCATTTTTGGATTTTATCTCATTTGTTTCTTTTCCAAAAACAATTCTGTCCTTTATTTTGAGCCTAGGCCATTTGCAAAGCAAGTACCTTAATGCCTTTGATTTTTGATCTCAACTCAACTCCCCTGGATAGTCCTTAACACCCACAACCTAGAACCATCAAGATCCACTCTTCTCCTTTTCAAATTTTTCAAATTTCACTCTCTGCAAGTTTGAACCAGATTTGTAAAATTTGGTGAAATTCATATCTCCACTTCTCCAAAAATTCCACCAAAATTCAGGCAACCCTAGTTGCAATGAGAGACCACTCCACCAAAAACCAGCTCAAGGAAAAAATCCCTACATGCCAAAATCATTCTGTCGAACACCTGGCCTGCACTGTTACTGTACATCTTCAGTAAAAATTCAGAGTTCAGTGTCGTTTCTTCGTCAGGGATTCAATCACATGTTGATTGTGCACTTGGCACGTTGCTCGCAGCTCCTCCTCCCTGTCCGGAGCACCACACGCGCGCTTGGCTCATTCCTGGCGTCGGTGGCGCCCTGGCCCGCCTGCGCTGGCGTGTTCCACGATGGCAGAAACCCCGTAATGGCCGACAAGGGGACACACTGCGGCATAACGCTGTTCGACACCGCCCAAACCTCCTGAGAGCTCCGCGTTGCCATCTCCTTGCCAGCGCACGCATGCAGCACCGTCGCTGTGGCCTGGCATGCGCAGAACGCGCTCTCTGCCGCCGACGTGCCGTACGGCCGTTCCGTCGGGGACAGGCCGTAACCACCCCTGCCGTGCTAAGTTAGACGCTGGAATGGCACCAGTGCTTCGTCTAGATGATGCTCAAACCTCTAATCCAACCGTCCAGCCACAGCGCCACCGTAATCGCTCACCCGACTTATCCGTTCATGGCAATCGCCTCGGCCCGGCTATAAATAGCGCCTCCGAGCTCGCTCTCGCCCCCGCACAACTCCACCACCTCACCAGACCCCGCCTAGCCTCTGGAAGAGCCTCGAAAGGCCCTTCTTCCTCCACTCCGACCACCTTCGTCCGCCTTGGGCTCCGGCAATGTTCTCTTCGGTGGGAGCTCCTCCACCTCCCTGCACTTGCCCGTGGTCTCATGGCACCACTAAGGGACTAACCCCCACTTCAGTTTGACCCCAGCAGCTCTCTCCGACGAGGCCCACGACCACCCGAACCGCCGTCCGCCGGAGCAAGGGCCACTGTCGACACAGTGCTCGCTGGCGACCACCACCACCACCCACAGACGCGGAAGGACGTGCTGAGCATAGAGGTACCACCTGATCCCCCTGCCTCGCCATGGATCGCCGTCGGTGACCACCGCAGCTCTCGGGCGCCGACGATCCCTGTTTCCCTTGTTTGAATATTCAAACCTGACGGGTGGAGCCCGCCTGTCAGTCTCTCATTTCTTTTCTTTTCAAACGAACCATTTTCTGGACTTTTCCGCAGAACCCCCTGGGAGTTTTCTGTTTCATTACAAAAAGGTCCCTGGATTAAAACCCTTATATCTTTTAAACAAAAAAGGATTTTTGTTTGATTCTTTTTCTGTTCTCTTCAAAATTTTGTCTAGTTTTTTTTTCAGATTTATTTGAAAATTATTTGGATTAATTTTTGTGCACCTCGCGGTATTTACGTTACGTGCGTATTTTCTTATACCGTAGATACCGGAGGAGGTGACGGAGCCGCGAACTACACCCAGTTAGACTCCGACTACTACGAACCAGGCAAGCATGTTTGAACTCTTGATATGATGAGTGTTTGTTGCATGTTTGCATTTTAGGAGTTTCATGGCATGTTTATGAACATTTCTTTGAATGTTATATTTCATGCACAAAAGTGGAAAGTAAGTTTCGGAAAGCTATATGTTGTTGGATACATATTTGCATGGCCATGTGATGGCATGAGGGTGGGTAAGATGGCAGTGTTGTGGCATGCCAGTCTTATGCCAGTTTATTTGACTTCATTGTCATCGTGAATCAAATCACATTCCCATTCATTTCCTTCCTGTACTACCACTTGTTTTCCGCAAGGAATATGGCTTAGTAAGTTGCAAACCGTTTTCCTGGTACACACCAAGTAGAGAGGCCGGGATGAGGGTTCCATGGCCCTGGATTAAAGCCCGTCATCCGGTCAGGGGGCATGGGTGTTTCCGGTTGGGACCGAGAGGGGGGCACCCCTTAGAGCGCGCGTATAGAAATTTGATCCCATGCTATTCGAGGTTGTGACCTCCCCGTCTCAAAGTTTTTCTTGGACGTTGTCTAGGGTGATTCGTGGCATCGTGAGGTGAAATGGGTGTGTACTAGTTAAATTTGTTTCTACCAAAATACCATAAACGGAACTAGTCCTTCGTGACTACGGAAATCCGTTGGCTGTGGTCAGTCAGTACAAACTCTGCAGAGTCACAATTCCTTCAGTCATTGTGTACATGTCCAAGTACCGTGTTCATCTTATCTTGTCAGATTTCAGCCTCAGTGGCAAGACCCGGTGGACTACATGAGTTTTAAATCCGGTTAAAAGTTTATTCCTGTGGATGGACTAACTGTTATTTACATTTGATATAAGCCCTTTCTGTGATGTCGCTCAGACGTCCGACTGTGGCATACTTGTTATTTACATATGTTATAAGCCCTTTCTGTGATGTCGCTCAGATGTCCGACTGTGGCATTTCTTTTTCAAGCCCTTTCTGCGATGTCGCTCAGATGTCCGACTGTGGCATTTCTTTTTCAAGCCCTTTTTGTGATGTCGCTCAGACGTCCGACTGTGGCATTTCTTTTTCAAGCCCTTTCTGTGATGTCGCTCAGATGTCCGACTGTGGCATTTCTCTTTCAAGCCCTTTCTGTGATGTCGCTCAGACGTCCGACTGTGGCATTTATTTTCAAGCCTTTTTTGTGGTGTCGCTGAGATGCCCGACTGTGGTATTTCGCTTATAAGCCCTTTATGTGGTGTCTCTTAGACGCCCGACTGCGGCATGAGCTTTAATTGTTTACCCTTCGAGGCGTTGCTCCAGACACCCGATCGGTTTTCAGTTATTTGTTTTACTTATCAAGTCGTGCAAAAATATTGTTATTGGAATGAGCATCATTATTTCTGTTCATGACGCATTCATGCATACATTTGTTATATCCTTTGTCCGAACTGTCTTGCGAGTACTTTCAAAGTACTCACCTGGCTTGTTGATTTGGCCAGATGTTGATGAAGGCGATCTCATGGATGAAGAGTTCGATAGCGAGTCCGACGCCTAGAGGAGTCCCAGTCAGTCCCGTGCGATCCTGCATTTGGTCACTGTACTATATCTGCTTCCGCCACCCCAGAAATAAATGCATCGAGCCTCACCTCGACGCTCGATGAGCTGCCAGTTAGGAGTCAAGTTATCCACCACCACTTTTATCTCGAGGTAGTAGCATGTCACCACATCCTTGTGTCATAACCGCCCTTATGTAAGATATTGGCGAGTTTGTAATAATTTGTTGAGCAGCCTCAGCTCAACCCTGTAATATATTAATGCTACAGGTCCTCTATTTATCAAGTGCTTGTCTACCAGTGAGGATGACTTTTCCTATACTGGGATCTAAAGATCGATTTTCTCAATAATTATTATATTAAAAAACCGGTCGTGACAACAAGTCATTGAAAACAAAGTACTACGCGCATGCTCCTAGGGGGATAGATTGGTAGGAAAAGACCATCGCTCATCCCCGACCGCCACTCATAAGGAAGACAATCAATAAATAAATTGTGCTCCAACTTCATCACAAAGCGGTTCACCATACGTGCATGCTATGGGAATCACAAACTTCAACACAAGTATTCCTCAAATTCATAATTACTCCACCAGCATGACTCTAATATCACCATCTCCATATCTCACAACAATTATCAAGTATCAAATTGATCATAGCATCCAATTCACTTTCTATGATAGTTTTTATTATACCCAACTTGGATGCCCATCATTCTAGGACCAATTTTTATAACCATAGAAAATACTATGTTGTTCTAAAAGACTCTCAAAATAATAATAGTGAAGCATGAGAGATATACAATTTCTACAAAATATAACCACCGCCGTCCCCTAAAAAGATATAAGTGAAGTACTAGAGCAAATGACAAACTACTCCGAAAGATATAAGTGAAGCACATAGAGTATTCTAATAATTGTGCAACTATGTGAAGATTGTCTAACATTTAAGAATTTCAGATCTTGGTATTTTATCCAAACAACAAGCAAAACAAAACAAAATGACATTTCAAGGATAGCACACATCATGTGAAGAAGCAAAAACTTAGGTTCAACCGATACTAACCGATAATTGTTGAAGAAGAAAGGTGTGATGCCTACCGGGGCATCCCCAAGCTTGGATGCTTGAGACTTCTTGAAATATTATCTTGGGGTGCCTTGGGAATCCCCAAGCTTGAGCTTTTGTGTCTCCTTAATTCCTTTTATTCCTTGGTTTCCTAAATCTCGAAAGCTTCATCCACACCAAACTCAACAAGAACTCGTGAGATAAGTTAGTATAAACCAATGCAAAACCTTATCATTTTCTACTGTAAAAAATCACTAAAATTATTATTCAACATTGCATACTAAACGTCTCTGCATATTTAATACTTGTATCCTCAAATAGAATGATTAAACAAGCAAACATATGCAAACAATGCAAACATAACAGCAATCTGCCAAAACTGTATAGTCTGTAAAGAATGCAAGATTCATCATACTTCCCTAACTCTAAAAATTGTGAGAAAAATACTAAAGAGTAGAATATTTATCATATCTCAATATGCAAAATATTTCAATATTATATCATTCTCTGACTTTTCTAGGGAATTTTTGCAACAGCGGTAAACTTTCTGTTTTGAAACAGCAACATGTATACATGCAAAATAAGCATGGTAAAGGCTATCCTTGACATTCTTATTGAAAATATAGATGAAAAACATTATTATAAATAACACCAAGCAAATACTAACAAAATAAAATGATGCTCCAAGTAAAACACATATCATGTGGTGAATAAAAATATAGCTCCAAGTATAGTTACCGATGAACGAAGACGAAAGAGGGGATGCCTTCCGGGGCATCCCCAAGCTTAGACTCTTGGTTGTCCTTGAATATTACCTTGGGGTTCCTTGGGAACACCCAACCTTAGGCTCTTGCCACTCCTTATTCCATAGTTCATCGAATCTTTACCCAAAACACGAAAACTTCACAACACAAAACTTAACAGAAAACTCGTAAGCTCCGTTATTATAAGAAAACAAACCACCACTTTAAGTTACTGTTGTTAACTCATTCTAAATTCATATTGGTGTAATATCTACTGTATTCCAACTTCTCTATGGTTCATACCCTCCGATACTACTCATGGATTCATCAAAATTAGCAAACAACACAATAAAACAGAATCTGTCAAAAACAGAACAGTCTAAAGTAATCTGTATCAAACGTATACTTATGGAACTCCAAAAATTATGAAATAAATTGGTGGACCTGAGTAATTTGTCTATTAATCATATGCAAAAAGAATCCACCTAAAATAAGTCTCCAGTAAAAAATGGCAGCAAATCTCGTGAGCACTAAAGTTTCTGTTTTTTACAGCAAGATCATAAAGACTTCACCCAAGTCTTCCCAAAGGTTCTACTTGGCAGAAACATTAACTAAAACATAAAACCACATCTAACCAGATGGTAGATGAGTTATTTATTACTAAACAGGAACAAAAATCAAGGAACAAAACTAAAATTGGTTGCCTCCCAACAAGTGCTTTTCTTTAATGCCTTTTTAGCTAGGCATGATGATGACAATGATGCTCACATAAAAGATAAGAATTGAAACATAACGGGAGCATCATGAAGCATATGACTAGCACATTTAAGTCTAACCCACTTCCTATGCATAGGGATTTTGTGAGCAAACAACTTATGGGAACAATAATCAACTAGCATAGGAAGGCAAAACAAACATAGCTTCAAGATTTTCAACACATATAGAGCAAACTTGATATTATTGCAATTCCTACAAGCATATGTTCCTCCCTCATAATAATTTTCAGTAGCATCATGAATGAATTTAACAATATAACCAGCACATAAAGCATTCTTTTCACGATCCACAAGCATAGAGATTTTATTACTCTCCACAAAAGCAAATTTGTTCTCATGAATAGTAGTGGGAGCAAACTCAGAAAAATAAATATCGCGTGAAGCATAATCCAATGGAAAACTAACATCATGATGACAAGTTTCATGGTTATCTTTGTTCTTTATAGCATACATGTCATCACAATAATCATCATAAATAGGAGTCATGCTTTCATCATAATAAATTTTCTCATCAAAACTTGGGGGACAAAAAATACCATCTTCATCAAACGTAGCTTCCCCAAGCTTGTGGCTTTGCATATCATTAGCATCATGGATATTCAAGGAATTCATACTAACAACATTGCAATCATGCTCATCATTCAAATATTTAGTTCCAAACAATTTAATGCATTCTTCTTCTAGCACTTGAGCACAATTTTCCTTACCATCATTCTCACGAAAGATATTAAAAAGATGAAGCGTATGAGGAAAACTCAATTGCATTTTTTGTAGTTTTCTTTTATAGGCTAAACTAGTGATAAAACAAGAAACTAAAAGATTCGATTGCAAGATCTAAAGATATACCTTCAAGCACTCACCTCCCCGGCAACGGTGCCAGAAAAGTGCTTGATGTCTACTACGCAACCTTCTTCTGGTAGACGTTGTCGGGCCTCCAAGTGCAGAGGTTTGTAGGACAGTAGCAAATTTCCCTCAAGTGGATGACCTAAGGTTTCTCAATCCGTGGGAGGCATAGGATGAAGATAGTCTCTCTCAAACAACCCTGCAACCAAATAATAAAGAGTCTCTTGTGTCCCCAACACACCCAATACAATGGTAAATTGTATAGGTGCACTAGTTCGGCGAAGTGATGGTGATACAAGTGCGATATGGATGATAGATATAGGTTTTTGTAACCTGAAAATATAAAAAGAGCAAGGTAACTAATGATAAAAGTGAGCGTAAACGGTATTGCAATGCTTGGAAACAAGGCCAAAGGTTCATACTTTCACTAGTGCAAGTTCTCTCAACAATAATAACATAACTGGATCATATAACTATCCCTCAACATGCAACAAAGAGTCACTCCAAAGCCACTAATAGTGGAGAACAAACGAAGAGATTATGACAGGGTACGAAACCACCTCAGAGTTATCCTTTCTGTTCTATCTATTCAAGAGTCCGTAGTAAAATAACATGAAGCTATTCTTTCCGTTCGATCTATCATAGAGTTCGTACTAGAATAACACCTTAAGACACAAATCAACCAAAACCCTAATGTCACCTAGATACTCCATTGTCACCTCAAGTATCTGTGGGCATGGTTATACGATATGCATCACACAATCTCAGATTCATCTATTCAACCAACACAAAGTACTTCAAAGAGTGCCCCAAAGTTTCTACCGGAGATTCAAGACGAAAACGTGTGCCAACCCCTATGCATAAGTTCACAAGGTCACTGAACCCGCAAGTTGATCAACAAAACGTACATCAAGTAGATCACGTGAATATCCCATTGTCACCACAGATAAGCACATGGAATACATACATCAAGTGTTCTCAAATCCTTAAATACTCAATCCAATAAGATAACTTCAAAGGGAAAACTCAATCCATTACAAGAGAGTAGAGGGGGAGAACCATCATAAGATCCAACTATAATAGCAAAGCTCGCGATACATCAAGATCGTATCACCTCAACAACACGAGAGAGAGAGAGAGAGATCAAACACATAGCTACTGGTACATACCCTCAGCCCCGAGGGTGAACTACTCCCTCCTTGTCATGGAGAGCGCCGGGATGATGAAGATGGCCACCGGTGATGGATTCGCCCTCCGACAGGGCTCCAGAACGGGCTCCCGAGAGGTTTTTGGTGGCTACAGAGGCTTGCGGCGGTGGAACTCCCGATCTATTGTGCTCCTCAATGTTTTTAGGGTATATGGACATATATAGGCAAAAGAAGTCGGTCAGGGGAGCCACGAGGGGCCCATGAGGGTGTGGAGGCACCTAGGGGGGTAGGGTGCGCCTCCCTGCCTTGTGGCTTCCTCGTTGCTTCCCTTACGTACACTCCAAGTCTCCTGGATTGCTTCTGTTCCAAAAATAACTCTCCCGAAGGTTTCATTCCGTTTCGACTCCGTTTGATATTCCTTTTCTTCGAAACACCGAAATAGGAAGGAAAACAACAATTTGGGCTGGGCCTACGGTTAATAGGTTAGTCTCAAAAATAATATAAAAGTGTATAATAAAGCCCATAAACATCCAAAACAGGTAATATAATAGCATGGAACAATAAAAAATTATAGATACGTTGGAGATGTACCACTAGCCAACCCGAGAAAGAGTCGGACTACGTGCCACACAATGTTTGTGTTCATGATACTGGGCAGAGTTGCCAATTGGTAATATTAGCTGGTTCTAGTTTTGCTGATGGGGATGAGGAAGGGGATGAAATGCAGAGGGTGATGGAGGAAGAGGATGAGGATGGATTGGTGGAGGATCTGGATTCTGAAAATTCTGAGGATGAAGTGGAGGTACTGATTCCTTCTGCATGGGATCAGGACATATCCACCGGCCTTATGGTCAAAGATGTCCATGACACTCCATGGTAGTATAATCTGAACCAAGTCCAGATATTGGCTACGTTTGATACAAAGAAAAAATTGAAGTATGTGGTGATAAAGTGGGCTATGTCTACACAGACGATTTTTCGGACACACATATCAAGTCCAACAAATTATACCATGAAATGTGTTGAAATAGGTTGTCCTGGGAAGGTGCATGGGCACTTGCCGAAGTAAGAAATCCACTGGGTTGTCAGTGATGTCGTCCCACATAATTGTGTGAGGAAAAACCTCCTTGTGAATCATCCTAACTTGACTTGAACTCTCATTGCACAACTCATGTGTACTGAGATAGTAGAAGATATGGAAGCAAAACACATCCGGACAACAGTGAAGGTCAGATGGAATTATGTCATTCCTTATGGGAAGGCTTGGAGGGCTAAGCACAAGGCTATGGAGGAAAGGTTTGGGACGTTCTTCGTCTCATATGATAATGTTCTCCTTCTCCTTGACATACTGAAGGAGAGGAATCCCGACACTTATGTGAACATGGAACACAAGAGGTTGCCGAGTATACCAGATTTCAAGGTGTTGAAACGAGTATTCTTCTCTTTTGCTATGTGCATTGAAACTTTCTAGCATTGTCCTTATGTTATGTTTGTGGATGGTACATTCCTGACTGGTCAGTACAAAGGGTAAATCTCGACTGCTATTGGTGTGGACAGGAACAATCAAATATCCCACTTGCCATGGCATTTGTGGAGGGTGAGAACTTTCCGAGCTGGGTATGGTTCTTCCGGCAAGTGAAAATTTTCATTGTGCAGGACCGACCAAACATGTGTGTCATTCATGACAGACATGCTGGGATATTGAAGGCCGTGAAGACACTAAGTAATGCAATAGATGACAAACCAACACCTTGGAGGGACTTGTAGAGCCGGTGGTGCATGCGCCATCTTGGGGCTATTTTTTTCTCACAGTTCAAGAACAAGCGGTTAATGAACTTGTTCAAAAAATTATGCAAGCAGAACAACAACAAAAATACAAATTTATTTGGTCAAAAGTAGATGAGTTTACTAAGAAGCAGGTACATGCGAGGATGAAAAATGGAACAAGATCAGGTTAAATTAGCAGCACTCATCACGGAGCTAGAGGAGCTAGTAGGTCTTTGTGACTTGCCAGCAATGTACCCTCTAATACTAAGAGAAAAAATGTGAGGGCAGTAAAGAATTTTTCTGAGTGGATAGAGAAAGAGCCTCTAGTGAATTGGTCTTTGCTGCATGACACCCATGGAGCTAGGTATGTCCACATGACAACCAATCTTGCAGAGGTGTATAACTTTGTACTTAGAGGGAATAGAGCATTGCCACTCACAACTATTATGGAAGCCGTATTCCATGGCACTTTGAGATATTTCAGAGAAAGGCACGAGTTAGCAAGGAAGCATATTGCAGGTAATCACAACACACCTTATTGTAACCGTGTCATGGAGTACATGGCAAAGGAGATAGAGAAAGCAAAGAAGCACACTGTCAGACTCATAGGTAATCAGGAAAGGAGGTATGAGGTTCAGCTTCCTACCGATGATTTTGGTTCTGCAAATGAGGTGAAGACGCACTAGGTAAAAATTGGAACATAATTTTATCCAACGTGTGAGTGTACATGCAACAAACAGAAGTTGTTGCACCTACCTTGCTCACATGTGTTGGCTGCCTGTGGTCAAATTGAGTTGGAGGCTATCTCCTTCGTGTCCCCATACTATTTAAAAGAGGCGGTACTCAACACATGGACATGTGAGATGACAAGGTTTAGAGTCATCAGCAATTTCAACAAGGTAAACAACGGTGAGAGAGTATACATCCCGGATCCAGAACTTCGCCGAACAAGTAGGGGCAGACAAAAGGCCCGTCACATACGAAACGATATGGACCAATCTAAAGCTGGTGGAGCAACCAGACATGTTTGGTATGCACGGTGTCGGCGTTCTGGGAACGGGGGTACCCAGACTTGCCTGCATGCGGCCTACGGTGTGGCTCAAGGAGTGGCCCAGTACGGCCCATCTTCATCAACATATGCTCAAGACCCTCGCGAGGGGCCAAGCCTCGCGGGGCGGACAACAGGAAGCTTCCTCAGGCACAGCCTCGTCAGGCTGCCTCGTGAGGAGGCGGAGAGATCAAGGCAGGGTACCTCACGAGGTTCCCGTGACGCAAGCCATGACGACCGAAGCCAGGCGGGCGCCAGGCGGGCGCTGGCCTGCGCAGAGTCCTTGTTTCCTCTTTGGTGCAAAGGGGGCAAGCGTAGGCGAGAGTATCAGGCAAAGGCAACCATTTCGGTGCAACAAGACCAAGACCAGCAGAACGGCAGGATGGAGGTCATCGTGGAGCCCAAGCCGGCGACATCGTCAGAGTCTTTGGTAGGCGAGGACCGACTTTAGCCAGGATAAGTGTACTAGATGTTCCCCTTCAAAATGGCCAACTGTTGGCGCCCTTCCCGCTCAATATTTGGGAAGAGGACCAAGGCCTCGCTCTATAAATAGGACTAGCCACTCTCAAGGTAGGGGGTCGACAAATCGAACCTTAGCCAGAACCACCAACACAAGAACCCCTCCCCTCGCGAGGCAGTTCTTTCTTTGTATTGTTCATCATCAGCCCCTGAGGCAATCCACCACACCACAAACTAGAGTAGGGTATTACACCACAATGGTGGCCCGAACTAGTATAAATCTCGTGTCCCTTGTGTTGTTCTTCGGGTAGTTTAGATCCTTGTGAGGCGACGAGACGTAGGTAGGTAGGAGGTGCGATCTCCGCGCGCACCACAGAGTTCGAACCTTGAGGGTCTGCCGGAACCCGAAATCCGACATTTGGCATGCCAGGGAGGGGTGCGCCGGAGCTTTCCCCTCCACCGACCCGCTCTCGCCAACATCACGCTTTGCCCTCATGATGAGCAATGCGCCGCCCACTCCGGTTGCCAGCGCCAGCATGGGGGCCAGGGGCTTCGAGCCTTGGCCCCCGCCATGTGGCAGGTGCAGTCGACAAACAAGTTCAAGCCGGAGATGCCACCATGCTACGATGGCACGGCCGATCCACTGGCTTTCCTGCTGGCGTACGAGGAGGTCGTCCACAAGGCCGAGGCGACGATAGGGTCATGGATAACTGCTTTCCCATGGCCCTCACCGGCGTCCCGCGCATGTGGCTGCTCCACCTACCGACAGCTTCCGTGGCCTCTTGGGGGGAGCTGCGCGGCCTCTTCCTCGCCCAGTACGCTGCACCAGCGCCCCCGGTCGTTGCAGCTCTCCTAGGTGGCTCGCAGGCGCCACCTTCGAGCCGCTACCTCAAGCCATTCATTCGCCAGATAGGCACCGCTTCCGCGCAGCATGGGGCTCCTCCAGGTTGGGCGGCGCTTAAGGCCGATCTTGCCTTCAGTTCGGATGATCACCCCTCCAACTCAGCCTGCTCGGGCGCGCTCCCAATGCTGTCCACCCCCACCATCTGCCAGCTGGCCGTCACCAGGACCCTCATTGATGGCGGTGCTGGCCTCAGCGTGCTCTCGGTGGAAGCCTTCAGCCTTGTCCACGTACCGCTAGAGCGGCTTCAGTTTAGCAGGCCCTTCTTGGACGTCGGAGGCGGTTCCACCGGCTCCCTGGGACAGATCCGCCTCCCGGTGACCTTCGGCACCTACGACAACTTCTGCAAGGAGCTAATCGACTTTAACATCTCCCCCATCGGTCTCTCATACAACGCCATCCTCGGCTATCCGGCACTATCCCGATTCATGGCCGCAACTCACCCAGCATACAACCTCATGAAGATGCCCGGGAGTAGCTGCGTCCTCACCGTGTCCGGAGACACCGGGGATGCGTTGCAAGCGCTCAAGCTTGCCTTCAAGGCTGCAGCGGTGGCGCAGCCCGCCGGCTCGGCCGTCCCCGAGCCTAAAAGGGCTGCACCGGCCAAGAAGAAGCAGCTGTTCAGCCAAGACAAGGCGGAGACCAAGCAGGTACCGGTCGACGAGTGTGAGCCCACCGGGGCTACCTTCATGATTGGCACCAACCTCGAGCCTGAGCAGGAGAAGGCCTTGGTCAGTTTCCTGCGCGCGAACAGGAAGGTGTTTGCGTGGGAACCTAACCAGCTAGCGGGAGTCCCGAGGGATGTAATCCAGCACCATCTCAACGTGTGTCCCAACGTGCGCCCTGTGAAGCAGAAGGCACGGCGGCAATCCACAGAGAAGCAGGCCTTCATCATCCAAGAAACCCACAAGTTAGAAGCAGCAGGGGTCATCCGCGAGGTTTGCTACCCAGATTGGCTAGCCAACCCGGTCGTCGTGCTAAAGAAGGGGGGAAAGGAACACATGTGCGTCGACTTCACCAACCTCAACAAAGCCTGCCCGCAGGATCCATTCCCACTTCCTCGCATCGACTAGGTCATTGACTCCACCGCCGAGTGTGACCTACTGTGTTTCCTGTATGCCTTCTCGGGCTATCATCAGATCAAAATGGCATTGGAGGGCGTGGAGAAGACGACCTTCCTAACTCCATGTGGAGTATACTGCTACACCTGCATGCCGTTTGGGTTGCGCAATGCAGGCACAACCTTCTAGCGGTTGATGCACATCGCTCTGGGGCGACAGCTGGGGAGGAACGCTGAAGCTTACGTGGATGACATTGTGGTGAAGTCTCGGGAGGCGAAGACCCTGATACAGGACCTGGAGGAAACCTTCGCGAGCCTCAACGAAGTGGACCTGCGGCTCAACCCAGAGAAGTGTGTATTTGGAGTCCCCTCGGGCAAGCTCCTAGGCTTCCTTGTATCGCACAGAGGCATCAAGGCTAACCCAGAGAAGGTCAAGGCAGTCGAGGACATGAGTCCGCCAAAGACCCTCAGGGAAATGCAAAAGCTCACCGGGCGCGTAACCGCATTAGGGCGTTTCATCTCCAAGCTGGGACAGCAGGCGCTGCCGTTCTTCAAGCTGATGAAGAGGAAAGGCCCTTTCGAATGGACTGAAGAGGCCGACAAAGCATTCCAAGACCTCAAGAGTTGCCTAACCAACCCCCCGGTGATGGTGGCCCCTCGCCCTCGGGAGCCCCTGGTGCTCTACCTTGCAGCCACCCCTTATTCCGCCAGCGCAGCCCTGGTAGCAGTCCAGAAGGAGCGTCAGGCCTCGGCTGCCGTCGCACCCCCGCCGAGGCAAAGCAGGGCACGGAAGGCCTCGCAGAGGCCACGAGCGCAGCAGAGAAAGATCAGCCCCGCCAAGAGAGCGCACCAGGGGAAGAGGAGGCTCCTTCAGGCGACCAAGGCGTGAGAGCCGCGCCGCCCTAGGAGGCACCCTGGCCTCTGGAGGCCGCGGGCCGCGCCGGCATCCTCAATCTCATTGAGCATCCAGTGTACTTCGTCAGTACGGTGCTGCGGGACGCAAGGGCGCGGTACCCAATGCCTCAGAAGCTACTCCTTGCGCTGTTGGTAGCCTTGCGCAAGCTGCGGCACTACTTTCAGGGCCACCCCATCAAGGTCGTCTGAGCCTATCCCTTGGAAAGGGTGCTCAGGAGCCCCAACTCAGCGGGGAGGGTTGCCAAATGGAACATCGAACTGCAAGCATTCCAGCTAGAATTCAGCACTACCAGGGTCATTAAGGGGGCTACGCTCGCGGATTTCATGGCGGAATGGATAGAGCCGGCAGGGCTCAAACTGGGCGAGGACCGGTCACTCTCCCCGGGGAGTGAAGCGCCGGATGGTTGGGTGATGTACTTCGACTGAGCATTCGCACGGCAGGGTGCAGGGGCTGGCGCAATGCTCATATCCCCCACTCAAGACAAGCTTTACTATGCCGTGCAGCTCTGTTTCCAGCATGGGGAGAAGGTCTCCAACAACATAGCAGAATATGAGGTCCTGATAGCGGGCTTGAGGGCAGCCATCGCCTTGGGAGTAAAACAAATCACCATCAAAGGTGACTCGCAACTCCTCGTCAACTTCTCCAACAAAGTGTACGAGCCAAAGGATGAGCATATGGAAGCGTACCTCGCTGAGGTCCGCAAGATGGAGAAACAATTTTGGGGGCTGGAGTTGCAGCATGTGCCTCGCGGTACCAATCAGGAGGCTGACGACATCGCCAAGAGAGCATCCAGGCGGCTACCTCAGGAGTCAGGGTCTTCGAGGAGCGGCTCTTCAAGCCCTCGGTGACGCTGACATTGTCAAGCACGGCGCAGCCTAGGGAGGAACTCCCCCAGCCACCTGCCTCGGGAGCCCCGGCCTGTGGCCCGGCCTCGGGGGCACGCCTGCTTCTGGCGTTGGAGCCTCAAGAGGAATGCTGGATGGCAGAATTCAAGGTCTACTTAACACAAGGGACTCTGCCGGAGAAGGAGGAGGACGCGGAGCGCGTGGCACAGCAGGCCACGGCCTACAGCGTCAAGGATGGGGAGCTCTACCGAAGGAGGCCAAACAACGTGTCCCTGCGTTGCATTCCCAGAGAGCAAGGGAAGGAGCTGCTAGCAGACATACACGGCCGAGACTATGGGCATCACTCATCCTTGTGCACCCTCATTGGCAAGGCATTTCACAGTGGGTTCTATTAGCCCACAGCACTCAACGACGCTGTTGAGCTGGTGAAGGCTTGTGAGGCCTGCTAGTTCCACGCCAAGCAGATCCACCAGCCGACGGGGGACTGCAGACCATACTCCTCTCACGGGCATTTGCAGTTTGGGGGCTCGACATTCTGGGCCCGTTCCCTCGGGCGCCAGGGGGCTACCGCTACCTCTACGTCGCCGTGGACAAGTTCACCAAGTGGGCCGAAGTAGAAGCCTTCTGCACCATAGCCGCGGGCTCAGCAGTCAAGTTCATCAAGGGCCTCGTGAGCCAATTTGGGGTGCCTAACCACATTATCACCGACAACGGTTCGTAGTTCACCAGCAATCTCTTCAAAACATACTGTGCTAACCTCGGAACGCAGATATGCTACGCCTCGGTGGCGCACCCCCGGAGCAACGGCCAGGCTGAGCGAGCCAACGCGGAGGTCCTGAGGGGCCTCAAAACCAGAACCTTCAAGAAGAAGCTAGAAGCCTGCGGCAGGGGCTGGTACGACGAGCTCCAATCCATGATGTGATCCATCCACACGACTGCGACCAAGCCGACTGGCGAGACCCCGTTCTTTCTGGTTTATGGAGCTGAAGCCATTCTCCCTCATGAGGGCAGGCGTTGTTCTGCACGGGTCCTGGCGTTCGACGAGGCGCAACAGGACGCCATGCGGGGGACGGATCTTGTGCTGGGGGAGGAGCATCGCCGAGAAGCCGCGCTACAAGCAGCAAGGTACCAACAAGCACTACGGTGATACCACTGCCGCAACATCCGTCCCTGGACTCTTGAGGTAGGGGACCTCGTGCTCAGACGGGTTCTCTCCAGGGAGGGGCTGCATAAGCTCTCTCCCATGTGGGAGGGCCCGTTCAAGGTTGTTCATGTTTCCAGGCCCGGCTCTGTGCACTTGGAGACCCAGGAGGGGGTGCCCGTCCAGAACGCGTGGAACATTCAACACCTCCGAAGATTTTACCCCTGAAAAAGGCCCGGTGCCTGTGAAGAAGGCGAATGCTTGTGAAGTTGCCGCGTTTTGGAAAAGGCCTGGTGCCTATGAAGAAGGCGAATACCTGTGAAGCTGCCGCATTTTTGAAAAGGCCCGGTGCCTGTGAAGTTGCCGCATTTTGGAAAAGGCGCGGTGCCTGTGAAGAAGGCGAATGCCTGTGAAGCTGCCGCGTTTTGGAAAAGGCCCGGTGCCTGTGAAGAAGGCGAATGCCTGTGAAGTTGCTGCGTTTGGGAAAAGGCCCGGTGCCTGTGAAGAAGGCAAACGCCTGTGAAGCTTGCCTCCAATGACACACTCACGTAATAATGAGTGGGTCTGTACATGCCCCGGAGTCTCCGGAGTGCCGCCCTTGGGCCTCGGGGGCTCCCGGCCACGCCCAGTGGCAGCACTTAGCTCCGCACTGGTGATCGAAGACTAAATTACGTGCCGGACGTGGCTTCTTTCATTTGCTTTCCGCAGTTGGCTTCTCTATTTCTATTTGAAGTTTTACTGAAGCTATTACCATTTCGAGCTCGAGACCCTTCGTCCATTTCACTTGTTTGCTTCGTTTTCTCTCGCGCAAAGTCTCACAAGGGAGGAACATGGGCACCCTCGCGAGTGTTTTCTGCCCTGGTGATTTGGAACTTCCCTATCCGAGTCTGCTGTGGGAGCATCCCTCCCAGTCCGTGCCCCACTGGCATCGCGACCCGATCACGGGACTTGGGTTGGTCGTCCCTGCTACCAAGGCTGGAGACTATCCCTACTGACTAACCCCTGCAGGACACAAGGCGCACGACAAGGCCCAAGCCTCAGGAGGCGAGGACCGCAACGAGCTTCCCCCCCCCCCAAGCTAAGTAATTTCCGCGCATAAACACGCATAACGAAAACATAGCGCAGAAACAGTTCAACGCGCCCTCGTGGGGCACTAGATTACCTTTTTTTGCGCAGGAAAGAAAGAAAAGCAAAACGGGCACGACGTGCCCGGCATGAACTCTCGGCAAGGGCTCGTACTGCCTCCGGAGCTCAGCTGGATTCCGTCTCCTGCTTCACCGAGGCACGATGACGGGCCGGCCCGCTGCCCTC
>NC_057804.1:96908759-96922216 GCF_018294505.1 Triticum aestivum
CATCCGATGGGGAGCCACCAAAGCTTGGCGAGCCTCGGGCGCCGCTGCCTGCGCGCCTCCCACCACCTTCATCCCGGCCAACGCCGGGGCTGGGAGCACAGCCGTGGTCATCGTCTTCGTGGCAGCATCCGGCGCGGTGGCCGTCTTCCCCGAACACCCTCACGTAGAGGGTGGCATCCCCGTCGAACTTAAAGTGTAGAGTGCACCGTCACCACGCGCGCGGGTAAACGTTTGCCAGCCGCGGGTCAAGGCCGCCTCCCCAGCGGTGGAGACCTCCAGAGTAGCCCAGGAAGCCCTGCTGCAGCAACCATCTACCTGAAGCCAAAGGCCGCCCGGGGCACCAGCCGGAAGTTCACCTATGAAGAAGCGGGGGAGCTGGAGCCAGGTGCCGGTCGGGTCCGTGGACCACACGACGAACTCCAGCAGCACCTCCGCCAAGCAGGAGCGCGGCCTGGGGGGTCGCGCAGCCCCAGCATACCTCTCGTCGGCAGCCGAGCGCCCTCCGCCTCGCAGAGGACTGCTTCCACGGCCACGGGAAGCCGCAACAGGGGCCGTATGGTACTTGCGAGGGCAGCCCCGGCCACGCTTGGCCGGAGGAGAGCCAGGCCCTTCCTGGCGAGCCTTTCCTTTCTCCACAGCCGAGAACCTCTTCGACGGGGCCATGGGGATGACGAGCGGCCAGGAAGAAGAAGGGGAGTAGCAGGAAGCGATGGACTGGAAGGGCTTGCGCCGTTCCGTACATATAGCCAGGGGAGGCCAACCGTCGGCCTCCATGATCACAGGTAATCATGACCCATTTTGCATGCAGGGACTTGTCGATTTGTGCAGTTGCCGAGGTGTCGTGGGGAAGCAGGGACGCCCACGTCCAATCAATCGCCACGCGGCGCCCAATGCCGCAGGCTGTTGGGGCCCGCGGCGCTTCGCACTTGCCCCTTTCCTTCTCTGCTAAGCCAAGTCTAGGCGCGCCTTGGGCCCGGGGGCTACTGTCGGTGTTCTGGGAATGGGGGTACCCAGACTTGCCTGCCTGCGGCCTACGGCATGGCTCAAGGAGTGGCCCAGTACGGCCCATCTTCATCAACATATGCTCAAGACCCTCGCGAGGGGCCAAGCCTCGCGGGGCGGACAACAGGAAGCTTCCTCAGGCACAGCCTCGTCAGGCTCGCTCACGAGGAGGCGGAGAGATCAAGGCAGGGTACCTCACGAGGTTCCCATGATGGAAGCCATGACGACCGAAGCCAGGCGGGCGCCAGCCTGCGCAGAGTCCTTGTTTCCTCTTTCGTGCAAAGGGGGCAAGCGCAGGCGAGAGTATCAAGCAAAGGCAACCATTTCGGTGCAACAAGACGAAGTCCAGCAGAGCGGCAGGATGGAGGTCATCGTGGAGCCCAAGCCGGCATCACCGTCAGAGTCTTTGGCAGGCGAGGACCGACTTTAGCCAGGATAAGTGTACTAGATGTTCCCCTTCAAAATGGCCAACTATTGGCGCCCTTCCCGCTCAATATTTGGGAAGAGGACCAAGGCCTCGCTCTATAAATAGGACTAGCCACTCTCAAGGCAGGGGGTCGACAAATCGAACCTTAGCCAGAACCACCAACACAAGAACCCCTCCCCTCGTGAGGCGGTTCTTTCTTTGTATTGTTCATCATTAGCCCCTGAGGCAATCCACCACACCAAAAACTAGAGTAGGGTATTACACCACAATGGTGGCCCGAACTAGTATAAATCTCATGTCCCTTGTGTTGTTCTTCGGGTAGTTTAGATCCTTGCGAGGCGACGAGACGTAGGTAGTAGGAGTTGCGATCTCCACGCGCACCCCAGAGTTCGAACCTTGAGGGTCTGCCGGAACCTGAAATCCGACACGCGGCTTATGGGCATCGGATGAAATATTGTCCCGAACTGAACAAAGACGGTGCTTCCATATCGACGACTGCGACAACAGGAGCAAGAGGCAGACGTGGTCGTGGCAGTCAAGGCCGATGGGGCAGACGAGGAAGAAATAACTCACAAGCTATATAATGTGTCGTAATATGTCTGGACTATGTTTTAATTCTTAATATATCGTATTATGTTTTAATTTGTAATATGCTGGACTATGTTTTATTTGTAATATGTCTGGACTATGCTTTAATTTGTAATATGTCTGGACTATGTTTTAATTTGTAATATGTCTGAACTATGTTCTGATTTGTTATATGTCTGGACTATGTTTTAATTTGTAATATGTCTGAACTATGTTTTACTTTGTAATATGTGTGTACTATGTTTTATTTGTACCTGAGATTTGTTGTTTGAATTGCAGATATGTCTTCGTATCCATTGCTTAATGGAAATACCGATAGAGGGCACCAGGCCGCCCTTATGGAAGCGGCCAAGAACTTAGACGTGTTGGTCACTCACACCCCAAAGTGTAACTGGATGATGCACCCTTAATGGGTTAATAGGTATGTGTGCATATAATGGAATCCATATAATGACTTACTATGTTTGACATACTTTTGATAGCCTCTAACATATGCTACATTCTCTTTGTTTTGTACGTTTAGTTGGGCTGGACTTCTACCCTTGGCACGACTGGTTGAGGGTACATTGGATGAGTGGGTTGATGGTCCAGACTTAGATGAGGCAGGTGAACCAACACAATTACTGAAAGGATCGAGAAGAGGTGTCTAGAGAAGGGGGGTGATTAGACACTCAACATGTAAAGGTGGCAATTTTAAATTTCTTCAAGTTGAGGTGGAGTTTTAGCACAAGTTTAGGCATTCACAATACATTTCAAGCAAGCATGGCAAGAGTATATGGGTAGTGGAAAGTAAAGCATGCAAGTTACAAGAAAGTAAAGGGATGGGATTGGAGTTTGCAAACACAATGTGGACACGGAGATTTTTGGTGTGGTTCCGATAGGTGGTGCTATCGTACGTTCACGTTGATGGAGACTTCAACCCACGAAGGGTAACGGTTGCGCAAGTCCACGGAGGGCTACACCCATGGAGGGTCCACGAAGAAGCAACCTTGTCTATCCCACATTGTCCATTGCCCATGAAGGACTTGCCTCACTAGGGTAGATCTTCCTAAAGTTGGCGATCTCCTTGCCATTACAAACTTCTTGGTTCAACTCCACATCTTGTCGGAAATCCCAAGCAACACCTAACCAGTCTAGGAGACACCACTCTCCAAAAGGTAATAGATGGTGTGTTGATGATGAACTCCTTGCTCTTGTGCTTCAACTGACAGTCTCCCCAACACTCAAGTCTATCTCATAGATTTGGCTATGGTGGAAAGATGATTTGAGTGGAAAGCAACTTAGGAAGGCTAGAGATCAAGATTCTTGTGGTAGGATTGGTATATCTTGGTCTCAACACATGAGTAGGTGGTTTTCTCTTAGAAAATGTGTAGTGGAAGTGTAGGCATGTTCTGATGGCTCTCTCTCAAATGGAGATGGGGGTGGAGGGGTATATATAACCTCCACACAAAATCCAATCGTTACACACATTTGACCCAACTTGGTCAGACCGGATAGAAGAACTTGGTGAGACCGATTCAGTTCAAAATGTGAATGTTGGGAATCTTGGTGGGACCGACTGGAACAACTTGGTGTGACCGATGTGCCAGGGCTAGGGCAAACATCAACTCGCTGTGACCGATTACATCAACTCGGTGGGACCAAACTGAAGCAATAGGACAACAAAGCGAATGTCAAGCAAACTCGGTGTGACTGATTGCACTGACTCGGTGAGACCGAAAGAGTGCAAGATGTCACGGGGTGTCGGTGTACAAAAGTAGGGGCCCTCTTTTGTACCCCTTTACTTGTGCACGGGCAGTCAGAGCAGCGCCCACGGCGACACTCAGCAGAGCGGAGGGAGGAAGCCGAAGTCACAAGATGATCAAAGCAACACCAAGACAAAAACACATGAAGCAGGCTCCCCCGGCAAGATCCTTGCTGGGGCAGCCCCGGCAAGAGCCTTACCGGGGAAACTTGCCCAGTGCCAGCGGGGCACGCCACCGTTGAGCACAAGGGTTCAAATGCCATCAACCACATTGGAGCCAAGGCTTGGGAGGCACCTCCATGATGGCATGCAGATCTTTGTGAAGATCATAAACACACGAGATCAGATGAGGACTAGAAGACGATGACCCTCGACAAGATCCTTGCCGAGGAAACCCATGAGACCTCCGGCAAGATCCTTGCCGGGGACGACCATGGTGCCTCGGCAAGACCCTTGCCAGGGCCCCGGCAAGAGCCTTGCCAAGGACATTAGCGGGGCCACGGCCAGGCCTGCGCCTGCCAAGGCCCCGCCGCCGATTCCATGCAGTTGCCAGCCCAGCCAGCTAGGCATGCACCTACGTGGTGACGTGCGGCCCCTAGACCAGCTCAGCAAGCACCTACATGGTGGCATGCAGATCTTCATGAAGACCCTGCCACCGCACCAGCTCAGCAGCCTGCCAGCCTACTTGGCGATGCAAGCCTCATTGGCGTGGACGCGTGTCAAGGCAAGGCGAGGCGGCGATAAAGCAAGGGGACACCTCAGGAGCGCATTGAATGCATTATGTCCCGTAATGGCGGGCGATAAGATCGTCCAATGTACACCTTTCCACCTCCTGTGTGCTACTGTGGCGCCCCCTTCAACTATAAAAGGAGGCCTGAGGCATACTGGAAAAGGATTCGGATCCTTGGACAAGCCACGCACGATAGCTAGTTCAAGGACACTCAAATATACCCCAAAGCAGGACTAGGGTATTATGCGTCTCCGCGACCCGAACCTAGGTAAACGATCTGTGTACTGGCTCCTAATCGCGCTCTTTTGACACCCTCGCACCCCAGCAACCGTAGTAGGGATTCCAGTGATCCCATAGGTGTCGTTCTTACACCGACATCTTTGGCGCGCCAGGCAGGGGGCGTGAGCTGTGAAAATCCGGTTTAGTAGCTAGTCTAGCAGCCGTTCGTCGCCATGGCTTCTGAGGAAGAAGGCGGCAGAACGAGCGGTATCGTTGGCGAGTGCAGTGGACGCTCGTGCAGCGATAGAAAAGCTAAGTCATGCAAAACTTTGAGCAATTCTTTTTACATAAGATTATTCTCCCTGGAGATCTTTCTCTCTATATGAGAAACCTACACGCAATGGGGCCCTTCCACTATTGGCAACGCCTTTGTTCTGTTTCGAGTCCGCTCAACGGTTCAAGCCGCTGCGTCGAGAACGGCAGGGTGGCCTCCCGCTGTTGGCAACGCTCTCGTTCCTATTTTGAGTCTGCTCAATAGTTCGAGTGGCCGCGCTGGGAGCAGTAAGGTGGTTTTCCCGGCAGCAAGCACACCCGGCTGGCTATTGGGGACCCGTCCCCAAGGCGCCGTGCCCTGGGTTTATGCGCCGGCAAGCCTACCCAATTAACGTAGGGTGGACATACAGAGGGAGATCAAATTGGAAAATAATATGCATCGATTCAAAGTATTGTAGAGTTATATTACACCAATTGTTGCTGCGGTTCTAACTAAAGATAGAAATTGTCTTGGTCGTGAACCTGCAGCGGCGATGAGAAACGGGGTGCCTAGTCCTGGCGCTGGCGCTGCACCCTCTCGATTCCGTCGACGCGGCTGATGATGGGCTCGATACGCTCCTCGAGCGTTGTGAGGTCCATTTCCTCTGGCAAGCTCTCCAGCGCGGCGTCGAAGTCAAGGTTGGGGTTCTAGTACGCCACCTTGGTGAGGACCTTGGTCATGGCACCCCGGCAAACTGTCGGGCCTCACTGGCCAGAGAGCTTGCTCTGTTAGAGTGAAACTGCTCCAAGGCTCCAAGAACGCCCTCGATGAACAGGGTCAGCTTGGCATTAGGGCTCACATTCGGCTCTGGGGTGTACCCCATGCTCGACATCCCCATGTCGGCCAGCTTCTTGGTGATCCTATTGGCAACGTCGGCGAGGCGGCTGATCCAGAGGTTCTCGCCCTTCATGAAATCCTTGTGGTTGGCGGCGTCGTTCTTCCGCAGCTGCCTCTCCTTCTCCAGATTCTTGGTCAGGGTCTCCTCCCAGGCCCTGACCTCTGAAAGTGTCTCCTCCAGGCTCTCCAGCTTCAGCTTCAGGTCGTTGACGGCATTGTTTGCTTGGGTGAGTAGCTCGGCCTTGCCGAGGACTACGGCGTGCGCCTCCATCAAGGTACCATTGAGTGTGGCCTTCTCCTTCGCCAGCTCCTGGGCCTTGTTCTTCAAGATGTCTCGCTCCACCTCCAGCTCCTTCACCTTGTCGCCATGGGCCAGGGCTTGAGCATCGAGTGCCTCTTTGTGCCTCTGCTTCAGCTCCCGGGTCTGCTGCGCGACGAGCCTCTCGACCTCCTCGTCCTTGCCGTGGAGTGTGGCGGCGAGCGCCGCCTCATGAGCAACAAGGTCCTCCTCCTGGGAGTTTAGCTCAGCCTGGTGCTGGTGCCGGGCGGTCTCGGCCCTCGCGGCCTGTTCCCTCGCCACCTCATGGGCCTTCTTGATGTCGGCCTACTTCAAGAGAAGCTCCTGCTAGCGCTCGGCCAGCTGATCTTGGACAGCCTTCAGCTCTTCGTGGGCCTGGCGGAACCAGGCCTGCGCTTCGGCAACATGTTCCCCAAGATCCGCCTCCTCCTTGTCCGCCGCTGCCACCCTAGACTTCACCTTGTCCAGACGAGCGCGGTGGAGCACCTGGAGCTTCTAGAAGCTGGCACCCATGGCCCGGAGAAGCTGCTCCTCTTTGGAACCACTGCCACCAGCGATCGGTTTGTCGACAACCTAGAGCCCGGCGGTGGCGAGCGCCTCGTCGTCAAAAACCTCTTCCTCGACCGGCGCCCTGGTGCCTGTCGTCCCTAGAAGGTGGATTAACAGGTCGCCACCCACCTTCAGGTACCTGCTCGAGCCAAAGGCAGTGGAGGAGGAGCGTTGATCATCAACCACCTCTTCCGCGGCAGCGGCATTGCCGGCCTCCTTGGCGATGCCCTTGCCGACCTCCTCGGCGGCAGGCTTGCTGGTTCCTCCAGCAGGCCCCGTGGCGGCATCCTCGGCGGTGGTCTCGGCGGCCTCCTCGGTGGCGACCTTCTTGGCCTCAGCCTTGGCGTCCTTGGCGACCTCCGTGATGACGGCGTCGACGTCCTCTTGGTCTGTCGAGGAGGGATTTGGATACCAAGAAGGGAAAATGAGGCGAAGCCAAGACCAAGGTTCAACAAAAAGCAGGGACAAAAAGAAAATGGCTTACCCGTGCCAGACTGGGAAGAAGTGGCCCCCTCCTCGCCAATATCCGTCACTGGACGGAGGCATCAGTGAACAAGTGTGTTTCCTCCTCCTCCGTGCGCATGGACTCGGTGCTTGGCGCCCTTGCCAGGGACGCCCCTCGGGGCGGCGTGGTTGATGGGGGCGGCGTGTTCGGGGTGGCCGTCGGCGGCTCCTCCTCCTGCCATCCTCCTCCTGCAGCCACAGAAAGGTTAGGACCAAGTGATCAAACCTCAACAGACAATGATGAGGGGTGAGTGGTGAATGCATGATGGGGGCTGCGCCGGGGGCTACTGTCCGGGCTGATCTCCACCACCGGCGTGTGTGAAGCGCCCGCCGCAGGCTGGTCACCCCCGACGCCTTGGCTCTTTTTGCCATCCTCTGGGCCAGCGTCTCCCTGTCCCTGCAAAGATGAAAACAAGTCACAAATGGCGGCCTGTCATGGTTCTAAGCCTGACAGTAGAAAGGGGGGGTAGGTATGGAGAGGAAAGATCTTAGGTATGGCGAAGATGTACACACGAGATTTACGAGTTCAGGCCCTTCTCTGAGGAAGTAATGGCCCTATGTTTCGGGGCCCAGAGGCGGTCGATTGGATTATGTGTGTTGTATTACAGAGAGTGCGAACCCTTGTGCTAGAGGAGGGGGGTGGCTTATATAGAGTGCGCCAGGACCCCAGCCTGCCTCTATTACAAGGGAACTAATGTACATAAAATAAGGGGCGTTACTGGTAACGCCAGCATTAAGTACTCTTAATGCCCATGAAGACTAAGGAGTGAATATCTGGCTGTTGTGCATCCTACCGACTCCTGGTATTCGACGTGGTCGAGTGGTCCCCATGTGGTTGAGTGAAGGTAGAGAATTCTGGTCGAGTGATTGCATTATCGAGTGGATTCTTGGTCTTCTCATTCTTCTGGGGTAGTGACCTTGGGTAGGGTATGTAGGTCAGGCCTATGAACCTACCCCAGGTCTGTATCCTTATCAGTAGCCCCCGAATGGATTAAGGTGTGAGTGCGATGTAGGTTGAAATTGAACCTATTCCGAGCTTCGGGACTTCGAGAGTGCTTTTTGTAAGTCTGAACGCCTGCGTTGATATTTGACAATGACTCAGTTGCCTTGATCCATTCAGCGGACAGTCGAATGAACTGTGGGTCTCGTGTGCCGAGTGTTATGTTGGAGCACGGGATCTTTGGGCGCGATTGTCTGCAGCGTATCCCAGATTTCGCGGGATACGAAATTTCGGGGGAACGCGCCAAATGGGGGAGGCCAAAGCAGGCGGAGCGGATAAGCAGTGATTCCTCGATTCCCATGCCGCCTTTTTCGCCACGTACGCTACACGCGACTGTTGCGGGATTTTACGAGATCGCCTGGCCCCACTCGTTAGTCACTCGGAAATGACCCCTTATAAGGCGACCGGACCGAGGCGTCTGCATTGTGCGCATTTTCTCTTCTTCCTCCTTTCTCTGCTTCTCCGCCGCACCTTACCCTTCCGCTCCAACGCCGCTGCCCTGTCGCTATGGTGAAGGACAAGACCGCAGCGCTAGAGCGTGCAAAGAAGACGAAGGATGTGGCGAAAGGCAAGAAGCTGCAGCGCGGATCGTTGTCGCGCGCGGGGCTGCCGCCGGGCTTGATCCAGGGAGATTGGATCCGGTCTTCGATTCAGCAGGCGGACCTGGACAAGCTGATGGAGTCGGGGCTGATCGCCAAGGGAGCGGTGAGGCTGTTGGAGGGGGAGATGAGTCCTCATCCTCGATCGGGTGAGTGCGTTCTGCTCGCCACCCACGTCGACCGTGGCTTTTTGCTTCCCCGCATCCTTTCTTTTGAGGGTTTCTGAACTTTTTCGGTGCTCAACTCCACCATTTCTCCCCCAACACCATTACGCATTTAGCTGCTTTCGTGTCGATGTGCGAGAACTTCTTGGGGTGTTGACCGCACTGGGGTCTTTTCAAACACATCTTCACTATTCAGTCCTAGTCGGTAAAAAAGGCCAAGTCGAGTGACTCAAAAACCCATGTCATCTAGATGTGTGGGGGTTTAGGCATCCAAAAGAGAAAAGGGAGTGCCTTTCCTGCCATGACCCTTCCCGACTCTATTAGAGGCTGGCAGTCGACCTGGTTCTATTGCCAAGATGTCGTGACCCCTTGTCAATTGACCGGTCTCCCCCACTTCTCGTTTGACTGAGTCCAGACTCCTGCTCCACTGAAACTGACTGCTGGTGAGATCATGGAGACGAGGATGTTGGTGGACAAGGTAGTTCAGATTATCAACGATGGCGTAACGGGTCTGGATCTGTTGGAGGTGTTCCTTAGTTGATGCATCCAGCCCCTCCAGGCCCGCGATCACCTGATGTGGCTGTATTTCGGGCCGGACGATACCGCTCGGATCCATCTGGAAGAAGTGCCGCCTGCAACAGTAGCCTCTTGGCTGAGGAACATCACAGGCAATCAGGACAACCCCAGAGGGTCTAGGCGAGTCATTCCCTTCAGCAGCGCAAATCCACCCAACAAGGTTCTCTTTTTGTTCCGACTGTTTCTCATTCATGCTCCAACTGCACTTGATATTGACCAACCCTCGTTTGACCAATTTGCTCTGTAGGTGTTCACTGAGATGCATTCGATGCCCAACAGTGAACATGCCTTGGAACAGGCCCAGGAGGGGGAGGACAGCACGGAGGATAGTGTCGAGTGGGATTCTCAGGGAAGTGACGAGGAGGAGGAGAGCGAGGAATCAGACAAGGAGGAGGAAGTCGACTCGCCGCCATGCTCTGAACGTCGATCCAAACAACAGCATGATCCGGTCGGCGGGCGTGTGAAAGGCGCGGCTCTGAGTGTCTGTACTCAGAAGCGCACTCGGACGTCGACTCCGGAGCCGACGGAGAAGGTGGCCAAGCATCCTAAAGTTGCTCCCCCCAAGACTCGGAAGACCTTGCCGCGAATCAAGATGGACGTCCCCGTTGCCTCAGGGTGAGTATCTTGTTTAAGTTTCTATAAGTCGACTGAAAGTTTTCTTGATCTGACCGACCAACTCTTGTGTCCTTTTAGCCCTACCTCTGCTGCCACCGACATGGATGTTGACAAAGCGCCAGGAGACGAAGAAGCCACCTCATGAGCTGGTAAGTTCATTAACTCAGCTCTGCTTAACCGAGTGGGCGGTTGATTGACTGAAAATTTGATACTTCTCTTCTTATGTAGCTCCACAAGATGTCGTTGTGCTTCCTGATGACGAAGAAGAAGAATCGCCTCTCCGAGAGAGGAGGAAGTAGAGTGGAGGTTCGAGCTGGAGGAGGCTTCAAGTCCAAATCCCTCAGTCGACACCAGTGCAGTCGACACCGGCGCCTGAGGCGATGGTTCAGGCTAACGTCACGTTTGCTAACCCGTCGACGACTGATCGTCCATCGGGGTCAACTCCACAGACTTCCGCTGCACCGGTGCAACTCCACTCATCTGCTCCAGCAATTGCTTCGACCCTTCTGGAGCCATCCCTCTTTGCTGCATATCAAACTTCGGACGACTCGTCAAGTGCCGCTAGGGAAGCTCTTCGCCAGGCGAATCTTGTCATGGAGCAGGTGAAGGTGATGCATGAAGCTAGTCAAATAGCCTACAATGCCAGCACTGCCCTTCAGACCAATGTCCAGGTCAGTAGAATTCCGACCGAATCTTTGAGCGTTACTTTATGTCTAATCACCCACTGGGTGTTCCTTCGATTAAACTCAGGAGATCTTCAATTTTGCAATTTTCGAATCAATGGGTGCACATCGAGTGCACCCACTGGGTGTAGTCCCCGAGCCCACGGTCGGCTGTTGGTAGTCGACCGGGGTCTGAAATATATCTCTATGTCCTCTTTTTTTTGAACTCATGTTGAGTATTGATCTGATCCAGTGGGGGCACGCTAAGTGCACCCACTGGGTGTAGTCCCCGAGACTACTGTTGAATATTTGATTCGGCAGTAGTCTTAGAGTAAATCTTTTCCTGCACAGTCCCTTATTTCTGTCGATTGAATTGCTTGCCTTTCCAACTGCAGAGGTCTTGTGATCTTAGAGCTTGGCTCACCGAGTTGAAGAAAAAGCATATCAGCATTGAACTTGACCTCGAATTGGTGAAGAAGAACCTGAAGACTGCCCAACAAGAAACGACCATCACGGGAGGGAACCATTCGACTGTTTCGTCTGCCTGGTGGACTTTCCACTGCCTTTCTTTCAGTCTCTTTGAAACGAGTGACTTCACATAAGCAGATGTGCGTAGTGAAAATGACCAACTCCAGTCTCGTCTGAAGAGTGTTGTTTCTTTAGAGAGGATGAAGGAAGCTTTGGAGTAGAAGGATCTGGATCTGGCGGTTGCTCAGAAGGAGGCACGTGAGAAGACGAAGCTCGCGGACCAGAAGCTGGCTTTAGTCGGCAAGTTGGAGGATGAGAACGCGAAATTGAAGACGGCTGTCTTGGACGCCAATTGTGAAGTTGAACAACTGAGGAAGGACAAGGAGAATCTGACCGCTGAAGTTGATGGTCTCATGACCAAGACGGGCAAGCTAGATTCTCATTTGGAACAACTTGTGGCGAAACTTGTCTCGAAGCTTGAAGGTATGACTGTTTCATTAGATAACTGTTGTCAACTGAAATTTATGATACTGTCGACTCATTGCTTGTTGTGATGGACCAGAACTATGTCAGGACTTTGAAGCCAAGACTGGACGGGTTGAGACAGGTCTCGAACCCATCATCTGTCCAATGAAAGACGAAGTCGCGATGAACTTGCTTCGATTGGAATCACGCTTGGACGGTGCAGTCGACTATCTGGCTCGGCTGAAGGCGGCGATGGCTCGAGTGGACTCCGAACTCTGGCCTCAGGTGGAAATGTCTCAAGACCTCGAGTCTTTAATGACTCGGCTGATTCAGATTCCAGGTCGAGTGCAAGAGTGGAAGAAATCTGCTACCTGCTGTGGTGTTGACGTCGCCTTGTCTTTGGTCCGAGTGCACTGCAAGGAAGCTAAGGATGACAAGCTGGCAGCTCTCAAAGTGGCGAACACTAAGAAGCATTCCTTCCAGGACTTCATGGACACTTTCCTCGAGGCAGCCACTCGCATCACCGACAACATCGACCTGGACAGCTTCTGCGACCCGGCATGTCCTTCTCCTGCCGAGTGATTAAAAAACACTATGCCAGCGCTTTTATTTGCCTTGGAATGCCGAGTGGATTTGTAACCGTTAAAACTCCTTCGGGCCTGATGCCTGAGCACTTTATTCTGTGGTTAAGAACCTCCGAATTTATCATCTCATATATTGCGTCTGCCTTTGACCGAAACCTGCTTTTCTCTCGAACTGTTGTTTGTTTGCTTAATGCAGCTTCTGGAAGAGGAGGGCCAGCCACCTAATCAATGATTTTGCGTTCCAGTCGACCGGATGGGTGATCCTTGAGCGGCACTAGACGACTTATCAGTAAGGCGCTCAGCAACGGTCTTGACGTTCTGGTCGACCGATCAGGTGATCCTCGAGTAGCATTGATTAGCTCATCCGCAAGGCACTCTGCAATGGTCTTGATGTTCCAGTCGACCGATCAGGTGATCTTTGAGTAGCATTGATCAGCTCATCAGCAAGGCACTCAGCAATGGTCTTGACGTTCCAGTCGACCAATCGGGTGATCCTTGAGTAGCATTGATCAGCTCATCAACAAGGCACTCAGCAATGGTCTTGACGTCCCAGTCCACCGATCGGGTGATCCTTGAGTAGCATTGATCAGCTCACCGGCAAGGCACTCCGCAATGACCTTGACGTTGCTGTCAACCACCTGGAAAGGTTTTTCAAACTTAGGCGAGTACGGGACTGCAGCTAAGCCCCCGAGTGAGAGGATTGCTCCCCACTCAACAGAATTTTTTGAACTTAGGCGAGTACGGGACTGCCGCTAAGCCCCCGAGTGGGAGGTTTGCTCACCACTCGGTAGGATTTTTACAAACTTAGGAGAGTGCGAGACTGCAGCTAAGCCTCCGAGTGGGAGGTTTCCTCACCACTTGGTAGGATTTTTTCAAACTTAGGCGAGCGCTGGGCTGCAGCTAAGCCCCCGAGTGGGAGGTTTGCTCACCACTCGGTAGGATTTTTTCAAACTTAGGCGAGCGCTAGGCTGCAGCTAAGCCCCCGAGTGGGAGGTTTGCTCTCCACTCGGTAGGATTTTTTCAAACTTAGGCGAGTGCGAGACTGCAGCTAAGCCTCCGAGTGGAAGGTTTGCTCACCACTCGGTAGGATTTTTTCGAACTTAGGTGAGCACT